>NW_027490348.1:0-300000 GCF_050948175.1 Xylocopa sonorina
GGAAGTGTCGCATTTACATTCATTTGAATCGTATACGAGGAATGCATAACACTTCGCAATGAATATTATATCTTATCATGAAACATAGATATGAGATGCAATATCTCGTTTTAAGAAGCATTTGAACTCTATTGCTACGATACCTAGACATCTGCAGACGCTATTTCCTAGCAAAGAAGTGACGCATTTACATTCATTTGAAGTGTAGACGTGGAATACATGACACTTCGCAAATCATATTATATCTTACCATGAAACATAGAAATGAGATGCGGTATTGCGTTTTAAGAATCATAAGAACTCTATTGCTACGATGCGTAGACATCTGCAAACGCTATTTCCTTGCAAGGAAGTGTCGCATTTACATTCATTTGAATCGTATACGAGGAATGCATAACACTTCGCAATGAATATTATATCTTATCATGAAACATAGATATGAGATGCAATATCTCGTTTTAGGAAGCATTTGAACTCTATTGCTACGATACCTAGACATCTGCAGACGCTATTTCCTAGCAATGAAGTGTCGTATTTACATTCATTTGAAGTGTAGACGAGGAATACATGACACTTCGCAAATCATATTATATCTTACCAAGAAACATAGAAATGAGATGCGGTATCGCGTTTTAAGAATCATAAGAACACTATTGCTACGATACCTAGACATCTGCAGACGCTATTTCCTAGCAGGGAAGTGTCGCATTTACATTCATTTAAAGTGTAGACGAGGAATACGTGACACTTCGCAAATCATATTATATCTTACCATAAACCATAGAAATGAGATGCGATATGGCGTTTAAAGAATCATAAGAACTCTATTGCTACGATACGTAGACATCTGCAAACGCTATTTCCTTGCAGGGAAGTGTCGCATTTACATTCGTTTGAATCGTATACGAGGAATGCATAACACTTCGCAATGTATATTATATCTTATCATTAAACATAGATATGAGATGCAATATCTCGTTTTAAGAAGCATTTGAACTTTATTGCTACGATACCTAGACATCTGCAGACGCTATTTCCTAGTAAGGAAGTGTCGCATTTACATTCATTTGAAGTATAGACGAGGAATACATGACACTTCGCAAATAATATTATATCTTACCATGAAACATAGAAATGGGATGCGATATCGCGTTTTAAGAAGCATTAGAAATCTATTGCTACGATACGTAGACATCTGCAAACGCTATTTCTTTGCAAGGAAGTGTCGCATTTACATTCATTTGAAGTGTAGACGAGGAATACATGACACTTCGCAAATCATATTATATCTTACCATGAAACATTGAAATGAGATGCGGTATTGCGTTTTAAGAATCATAAGAACACTATTGCTACGATACCTAGACATCTGCAAACGCTATTTCCTTGCAAGGAAGTGTCGCATTTACATTCATTTGAATCGCATACGAGGAATGCATAACACTTCGCAATGAATATTATATCTTATCATGAAACATAGATATGAGATGCAATATCTCGTTTTAAGAAGCATTTGAACTCTATTGCTACGATACCTAGACATCTGCAGACGCTATTTCCTAGCAAAGAAGTGACGCATTTACATTCATTTGAAGTGTAGACGTGGAATACATGACACTTCGCAAATCATATTATATCTTACCATGAAACATAGAAATGAGATGCGGTATTGCGTTTTAAGAATCATAAGAACTCTATTGCTACGATGCGTAGACATCTGCAAACGCTATTTCCTTGCAAGGAAGTGTCGCATTTACATTCATTTGAATCGTATACGAGGAATGCATAACACTTCGCAATGAATATTATATCTTATCATGAAACATAGATATGAGATGCAATATCTCGTTTTAGGAAGCATTTGAACTCTATTGCTACGATACCTAGACATCTGCAGACGCTATTTCCTAGCAATGAAGTGTCGTATTTACATTCATTTGAAGTGTAGACGAGGAATACATAACATTTCGCAAATCATATTATATCTTACCATGAAACATAGAAATGAGATGCGATATCGCGATTTAAGAAGCATTAGAACCCTATTGCTACGATAGGTAGACATCTGCAAACGCTATTTCCTTGCAAGGACGTGTCGCATTTACATTCATTTGAAATGTAGACGAGGAATACATGACACTTCGCAAATCATATTATATCTTACCATGAAACATAGAAATGAGATGCGATATCGCGTTTTAAGAAGCATTAGAAATCTACTGCTACGATACGTAGACATCTGCAAACGCTATTTCCTTGCAAGGAAGTTTCGCATTTGCATTCATTTGAAGTGTAGACGAGGAATACATAACACTTCGCAAATCATATTATATCTTACCATGAAACATAGAAATGAGATGCGATATCGCGTTTTAAGAAACATAGGAACTCTATTGCTACGATACGTTGACATCTGCAAACGCTATTTCCTTGCAAGGAAGTGTCGCATTTACATTCATTTGAATCGTATACGAGGAATGCATAACACTTCGCAATGAATATTATATCTTATCATGAAACATAGATATGAGATGCAATATCTCGTTTTAAGAAGCATTTGAACTCTATTGCTACGATACCTAGACATCTGCAGACGCTATTTCCTAGCAAAGAAGTGTCGCATTTACATTCATTTGAAGTGTAGACGAGGAATACATGACACTTCGCAAATCATATTATATCTTACCATGAAACATTGAAATGAGATGCGGTATTGCGTTTTAAGAATCATAAGAACACTATTGCTACGATACCTAGACATCTGCAAACGCTATTTCCTTGCAAGGAAGTGTCGCATTTACATTCATTTGAATCGTATACGAGGAATGCATAACACTTCGCAATGAATATTATATCTTATCATGAAACATAGATATGAGATGCAATATCTCGTTTTAAGAAGCATTTGAACTCTATTGCTACGATACCTAGACATCTGCAGACGCTATTTCCTAGCAAAGAAGTGACGCATTTACATTCATTTGAAGTGTAGACGTGGAATACATGACACTTCGCAAATCATATTATATCTTACCATGAAACATAGAAATGAGATGCGGTATTGCGTTTTAAGAATCATAAGAACTCTATTGCTACGATGCGTAGACATCTGCAAACGCTATTTCCTTGCAAGGAAGTGTCGCATTTACATTCATTTGAATCGTATACGAGGAATGCATAACACTTCGCAATGAATATTATATCTTATCATGAAACATAGATATGAGATGCAATATCTCGTTTTAGGAAGCATTTGAACTCTATTGCTACGATACCTAGACATCTGCAGACGCTATTTCCTAGCAATGAAGTGTCGTATTTACATTCATTTGAAGTGTAGACGAGGAATACATGACACTTCGCAAATCATATTATATCTTACCAAGAAACATAGAAATGAGATGCGGTATCACGTTTTAAGAATCATAAGAACACTATTGCTACGATACCTAGACATCTGCAGACGCTATTTCCTAGCAGGGAAGTGTCGCATTTACATTCATTTAAAGTGTAGACGAGGAATACGTGACACTTCGCAAATCATATTATATCTTACCATAAACCATAGAAATGAGATGCGATATGGCGTTTAAAGAATCATAAGAACTCTATTGCTACGATACGTAGACATCTGCAAACGCTATTTCCTTGCAGGGAAGTGTCGCATTTACATTCGTTTGAATCGTATACGAGGAATGCATAACACTTCGCAATGTATATTATATCTTATCATTAAACATAGATATGAGATGCAATATCTCGTTTTAAGAAGCATTTGAACTTTATTGCTACGATACCTAGACATCTGCAGACGCTATTTCCTAGTAAGGAAGTGTCGCATTTACATTCATTTGAAGTATAGACGAGGAATACATGACACTTCGCAAATAATATTATATCTTACCATGAAACATAGAAATGGGATGCGATATCGCGTTTTAAGAAGCATTAGAAATCTATTGCTACGATACGTAGACATCTGCAAACGCTATTTCTTTGCAAGGAAGTGTCGCATTTACATTCATTTGAAGTGTAGACGAGGAATACATGACACTTCGCAAATCATATTATATCTTACCATGAAACATTGAAATGAGATGCGGTATTGCGTTTTAAGAATCATAAGAACACTATTGCTACGATACCTAGACATCTGCAGACGCTATTTCCTAGCAGGGAAGTGTCGCATTTACATTCATTTGAAGTGTAGACGTGGAATACATGACACTTCGCAAATCATATTATATCTTACCATGAAACATAGAAATGAGATGCGGTATTGCGTTTTAAGAATCATAAGAACTCTATTGCTACGATGCGTAGACATCTGCAAACGCTATTTCCTTGCAAGGAATTGTCGCATTTACATTCATTTGAATCGTATACGAGGAATGCATAACACTTCGCAATGAATATTATATCTTATCATGAAACATAGATATGAGATGCAATATCTCGTTTTAGGAAGCATTTGAACTCTATTGCTACGATACCTAGACATCTGCAGACGCTATTTCCTAGCAATGAAGTGTCGTATTTACATTCATTTGAAGTGTAGACGAGGAATACATAACATTTCGCAAATCATATTATATCTTACCATGAAACATAGAAATGAGATGCGATATCGCGATTTAAGAAGCATTAGAACCCTATTGCTACGATAGGTAGACATCTGCAAACGCTATTTCCTTGCAAGGACGTGTCGCATTTACATTCATTTGAAATGTAGACGAGGAATACATGACACTTCGCAAATCATATTATATCTTACCATGAAACATAGAAATGAGATGCGATATCGCGTTTTAAGAAGCATTAGAAATCTACTGCTACGATACGTAGACATCTGCAAACGCTATTTCCTTGCAAGGAAGTTTCGCATTTGCATTCATTTGAAGTGTAGACGAGGAATACATAACACTTCGCAAATCATATTATATCTTACCATGAAACATAGAAATGAGATGCGATATCGCGTTTTAAGAAACATAGGAACTCTATTGCTACGATACGTTGACATCTGCAAACGCTATTTCCTTGCAAGGAAGTGTCGCATTTACATTCATTTGAATCGTATACGAGGAATACATAACACTTCGCAATGAATATTATATCTTATCATGAAACATAGATATGAGATGCAATATCTCGTTTTAAGAAGCATTTGAACTCTATTGCTACGATACCTAGACATCTGCAGACGCTATTTCCTAGCAAAGAAGTGTCGCATTTACATTCATTTGAAGTGTAGACGAGGAATACATGACACTTCGCAAATCATATTATATCTTACCATGAAACATTGAAATGAGATGCGGTATTGCGTTTTAAGAATCATAAGAACACTATTGCTACGATACCTAGACATCTGCAAACGCTATTTCCTTGCAAGGAAGTGTCGCATTTACATTCATTTGAATCGTATACGAGGAATGCATAACACTTCGCAATGAATATTATATCTTATCATGAAACATAGATATGAGATGCAATATCTCGTTTTAAGAAGCATTTGAACTCTATTGCTACGATACCTAGACATCTGCAGACGCTATTTCCTAGCAAAGAAGTGACGCATTTACATTCATTTGAAGTGTAGACGTGGAATACATGACACTTCGCAAATCATATTATATCTTACCATGAAACATAGAAATGAGATGCGGTATTGCGTTTTAAGAATCATAAGAACTCTATTGCTACGATGCGTAGACATCTGCAAACGCTATTTCCTTGCAAGGAAGTGTCGCATTTACATTCATTTGAATCGTATACGAGGAATGCATAACACTTCGCAATGAATATTATATCTTATCATGAAACATAGATATGAGATGCAATATCTCGTTTTAGGAAGCATTTGAACTCTATTGCTACGATACCTAGACATCTGCAGACGCTATTTCCTAGCAATGTAGTGTCGTATTTACATTCATTTGAAGTGTAGACGAGGAATACATGACACTTCGCAAATCATATTATATCTTACCAAGAAACATAGAAATGAGATGCGGTATCACGTTTTAAGAATCATAAGAACACTATTGCTACGATACCTAGACATCTGCAGACGCTATTTCCTAGCAGGGAAGTGTCGCATTTACATTCATTTAAAGTGTAGACGAGGAATACGTGACACTTCGCAAATCATATTATATCTTACCATAAACCATAGAAATGAGATGCGATATGGCGTTTAAAGAATCATAAGAACTCTATTGCTACGATACGTAGACATCTGCAAACGCTATTTCCTTGCAGGGAAGTGTCGCATTTACATTCGTTTGAATCGTATACGAGGAATGCATAACACTTCGCAATGTATATTATATCTTATCATTAAACATAGATATGAGATGCAATATCTCGTTTTAAGAAGCATTTGAACTTTATTGCTACGATACCTAGACATCTGCAGACGCTATTTCCTAGTAAGGAAGTGTCACATTTACATTCATTTGAAGTATAGACGAGGAATACATGACACTTCGCAAATAATATTATATCTTACCATGAAACATAGAAATGGGATGCGATATCGCGTTTTAAGAAGCATTAGAAATCTATTGCTACGATACGTAGACATCTGCAAACGCTATTTCTTTGCAAGGAAGTGTCGCATTTACATTCATTTGAAGTGTAGACGAGGAATACATGACACTTCGCAAATCATATTATATCTTACCATGAAACATTGAAATGAGATGCGGTATTGCGTTTTAAGAATCATTAGAACTCTATTGCTACGATAGGTAGACATCTGCAAACGCTATTTCCTTGCAAGGAAGTGTCGCATTTACATTCGTTTGAATCGTATACGAGGAATGCATAACACTTCGCAATGTATATTATATCTTATCATTAAACATAGATATGAGATGCAATATCTCGTTTTAAGAAGCATTTGAACTTTATTGCTACGATACCTAGACATCTGCAGACGCTATTTCCTAGTAAGGAAGTGTCGCATTTACATTCATTTGAAGTATAGACGAGGAATACATGACACTTCGCAAATAATATTATATCTTACCATGAAACATAGAAATGGGATGCGATATCGCGTTTTAAGAAGCATTAGAAATCTATTGCTACGATACGTAGACATCTGCAAACGCTATTTCTTTGCAAGGAAGTGTCGCATTTACATTCATTTGAAGTGTAGACGAGGAATACAAAACACTTCGCAAATCATATTATATCTTACCAAGAAACATAGAAATGAGATGCGGTATCGCGTTTTAAGAATCATAAGAACACTATTGCTACGATACCTAGACATCTGCAGACGCTATTTCCTAGCAGGGAAGTGTCGCATTTACATTCATTTAGAGTGTAGACGAGGAATACGTGACACTTCGCAAATCATATTATATCTTACCATAAACCATAGAAATGAGATGCGATATGGCGTTTAAAGAATCATAAGAACTCTATTGCTACGATACGTAGACATCTGCAAACGCTATTTCCTTGCAGGGAAGTGTCGCATTTACATTCGTTTGAATCGTATACGAGGAATGCATAACACTTCGCAATGTATATTATATCTTATCATTAAACATAGATATGAGATGCAATATCTCGTTTTAAGAAGCATTTGAACTTTATTGCTACGATACCTAGACATCTGCAGACGCTATTTCCTAGTAAGGAAGTGTCGCATTTACATTCATTTGAAGTATAGACGAGGAATACATGACACTTCGCAAATAATATTATATCTTACCATGAAACATAGAAATGGGATGCGATATCGCGTTTTAAGAAGCATTAGAAATCTATTGCTACGATACGTAGACATCTGCAAACGCTATTTCTTTGCAAGGAAGTGTCGCATTTACATTCATTTGAAGTGTAGACGAGGAATACAAAACACTTCGCAAATCATATTATATCTTACCATGAAACAAAGAAATGAGATGCGATATCGCGTTTTAAGAAGCATTAGAACCCTATTGCTACGATAGGTAGACATCTGCAAACGCTATTTCCTTGCAAGGAAGTGTCGCATTTACATTCATTTGAAGTGTAGACGAGGAATACATAACACTTCGCAAATCATATTATATCTTACCATGAAACATAGAAATGAGATGCGATATCGCGTTTTAAGAAGCATTAGAACCCAATTGCTGCGATAGGTAGACATCTGCAAACGCTATTTCCTTGCAAGGTAGTGTCGCATTTACATTCATTTGAAGTGTAGACGAGGAATACATGACACTTCGCAAATCATATTATATCTTACCATGAAACATAGAAATGAGATGCGGTATTGCGTTTTAAGAATCATAAGAACTCTATTGCTACGATACCTAGACATCTGCAGACGCTAATTCCTAGTAAGGAGGTGTCGCATTTACATTAATTTGAAGTGCAGACGAGGAATACATAACACTTCGCAAATCAAATTATATCTTACCATGAAACATTGAAATGAGATGCGATATCGCGTTTTAAGAAGCATTAGAACACTATCACTACGATACCTAGACATCTGCAGACGCTATTTCCTAGCAAGGAAGTGTCGCATTTACATTCATTTGAAGTGTAGACGAGGAATACATAACACTTCGCAAATCATATTATGTCTTACCATGAAACATAGAAATGAGATGCGGTATTGCGTTTTAAGAATCATAAGAACTCTATTGCTACGATGCGTAGACATCTGCAAACGCTATTTCCTTGCAAGGAAGTGTCGCATTTACATTCATTTGAAGTGTAGACGAGGAATACATAACACTTCGCAAATCATATTATATCTTACCATGAAACATAGAAATGAGATGCGATATCGCGTTTTAAGAAGCATTAGAACACAATTGCTGCGATAGGTAGACATCTGCAAACGCTATTTCCTTGCAAGGTAGTGTCGCATTTACATTCATTTGAAGTGTAGACGAGGAATACATGACACTTCGCAAATCATATTATATCTTACCATGAAACATAGAAATGAGATGCGGTATTGCTTTTTGAGAATCATAAGAACTCTATTGCTACGATACCTAGACATCTGCAGACGCTATTTCCTAGTAAGGAGGTGTCGCATTTACATTAATTTGAAGTGCAGACGAGGAATACATAACACTTCGCAAATCAAATTATATCTTACCATGAAACATTGAAATGAGATGCGATATCGCGTTTTAAGAAGCATTAGAACACTATCACTACGACACCTAGACATCTGCAGACGCTATTTCCTAGCAAGGAAGTGTCGCATTTACATTCATTTGAAGTGTAGACGAGGAATACATAACACTTCGCAAATCATATTATGTCTTACCATGAAACATAGAAATGAGATGCGGTATTGCGTTTTAAGAATCATAAGAACTCTATTGCTACGATGCGTAGACATCTGCAAACGCTATTTCCTTGCAAGGAAGTGTCGCATTTACATTCATTTGAAGTGTAGACGAGGAATACATAACACTTCGCAAATCATATTATATCTTACCATGAAACATAGAAATGAGATGCGATATCGCGTTTTAAGAAGCATTAGAACCCAATTGCTGCGATAGGTAGACATCTGCAAACGCTATTTCCTTGCAAGGTAGTGTCGCATTTACATTCATTTGAAGTGTAGACGAGGAATACATGACACTTCGCAAATCATATTATATCTTACCATGAAACATAGAAATGAGATGCGGTATTGCGTTTTAAGAATCATAAGAACTCTATTGCTACGATACCTAGACATCTGCAGACGCTAATTCCTAGTAAGGAGGTGTCGCATTTACATTAATTTGAAGTGCAGACGAGGAATACATAACACTTCGCAAATCAAATTATATCTTACCATGAAACATTGAAATGAGATGCGATATCGCGTTTTAAGAAGCATTAGAACACTATCACTACGATACCTAGACATCTGCAGACGCTATTTCCTAGCAAGGAAGTGTCGCATTTACATTCATTTGAAGTGTAGACGAGGAATACATAACACTTCGCAAATCATATTATGTCTTACCATGAAACATAGAAATGAGATGCGGTATTGCGTTTTAAGAATCATAAGAACTCTATTGCTACGATGCGTAGACATCTGCAAACGCTATTTCCTTGCAAGGAAGTGTCGCATTTACATTCATTTGAAGTGTAGACGAGGAATACATAACACTTCGCAAATCATATTATATCTTACCATGAAACATAGAAATGAGATGCGATATCGCGTTTTAAGAAGCATTAGAACACAATTGCTGCGATAGGTAGACATCTGCAAACGCTATTTCCTTGCAAGGTAGTGTCGCATTTACATTCATTTGAAGTGTAGACGAGGAATACATGACACTTCGCAAATCATATTATATCTTACCATGAAACATAGAAATGAGATGCGGTATTGCTTTTTGAGAATCATAAGAACTCTATTGCTACGATACCTAGACATCTGCAGACGCTATTTCCTAGTAAGGAGGTGTCGCATTTACATTAATTTGAAGTGCAGACGAGGAATACATAACACTTCGCAAATCAAATTATATCTTACCATGAAACATTGAAATGAGATGCGATATCGCGTTTTAAGAAGCATTAGAACACTATCACTACGACACCTAGACATCTGCAGACGCTATTTCCTAGCAAGGAAGTGTCGCATTTACATTCATTTGAAGTGTAGACGAGGAATACATAACACTTCGCAAATCATATTATGTCTTACCATGAAACATAGAAATGAGATGCGGTATTGCGTTTTAAGAATCATAAGAACTCTATTGCTACGATGCGTAGACATCTGCAAACGCTATTTCCTTGCAAGGAAGTGTCGCATTTACATTCATTTGAAGTGTAGACGAGGAATACATAACACTTCGCAAATCATATTATATCTTACCATGAAACATAGAAATGAGATGCGATATCGCGTTTTAAGAAGCATTAGAACACAATTGCTGCGATAGGTAGACATCTGCAAACGCTATTTCCTTGCAAGGTAGTGTCGCATTTACATTCATTTGAAGTGTAGACGAGGAATACATGACACTTCGCAAATCATATTATATCTTACCATGAAACATAGAAATGAGATGCGGTATTGCTTTTTGAGAATCATAAGAACTCTATTGCTACGATACCTAGACATCTGCAGACGCTATTTCCTAGTAAGGAGGTGTCGCATTTACATTAATTTGAAGTGCAGACGAGGAATACATAACACTTCGCAAATCAAATTATATCTTACCATGAAACATTGAAATGAGATGCGATATCGCGTTTTAAGAAGCATTAGAACACTATCACTACGACACCTAGACATCTGCAGACGCTATTTCCTAGCAAGGAAGTGTCGCATTTACATTCATTTGAAGTGTAGACGAGGAATACATAACATTTCGCAAATCATATTATATCTTACCATGAAACATAGAAATGAGATGCGATATCGCGATTTAAGAAGCATTAGAACCCTATTGCTACGATAGGTAGACATCTGCAAACGCTATTTCCTTGCAAGGACGTGTCGCATTTACATTCATTTGAAATGTAGACGAGGAATACATGACACTTCGCAAATCATATTATATCTTACCATGAAACATAGAAATGAGATGCGATATCGCGTTTTAAGAAGCATTAGAAATCTACTGCTACGATACGTAGACATCTGCAAACGCTATTTCCTTGCAAGGAAGTTTCGCATTTGCATTCATTTGAATCGTATACGACGAATGCATAACACTTCGCAATGAATATTATATCTTATCATGAAACATAGATATGAGATGCAATATCTCGTTTTAAGAAGCATTTGAACTCTATTGCTACGATACCTAGACATCTGCAGACGCTATTTCCTAGCAAAGAAGTGACGCATTTACATTCATTTGAAGTGTAGACGTGGAATACATGACACATCGCAAATCATATTATATCTTACCATGAAACATAGAAATGAGATGCGGTATTGCGTTTTAAGAATCATAAGAACTCTATTGCTACGATGCGTAGACATCTGCAAACGCTATTTCCTTGCAAGGAAGTGTCGCATTTACATTCATTTGAATCGTATACGAGGAATGCATAACACTTCGCAATGAATATTATATCTTATCATGAAACATAGATATGAGATGCAATATCTCGTTTTAGGAAGCATTTGAACTCTATTGCTACGATACCTAGACATCTGCAGACGCTATTTCCTAGCAATGAAGTGTCGTATTTACATTCATTTGAAGTGTAGACGAGGAATACATGACACCTCGCAAATCATATTATATCTTACCAAGAAACATAGAAATGAGATGCGGTATCGCGTTTTAAGAATCATAAGAACACTATTGCTACGATACCTAGACATCTGCAGACGCTATTTCCTAGCAGGGAAGTGTCGCATTTACATTCATTTAAAGTGTAGACGAGGAATACGTGACACTTCGCAAATCATATTATATCTTACCATAAACCATAGAAATGAGATGCGATATGGCGTTTAAAGAATCATAAGAACTCTATTGCTACGATACGTAGACATCTGCAAACGCTATTTCCTTGCAGGGAAGTGTCGCATTTACATTCGTTTGAATCGTATACGAGGAATGCATAACACTTCGCAATGTATATTATATCTTATCATTAAACATAGATATGAGATGCAATATCTCGTTTTAAGAAGCATTTGAACTTTATTGCTACGATACCTAGACATCTGCAGACGCTATTTCCTAGTAAGGAAGTGTCGCATTTACATTCATTTGAAGTATAGACGAGGAATACATGACACTTCGCAAATAATATTATATCTTACCATGAAACATAGAAATGGGATGCGATATCGCGTTTTAAGAAGCATTAGAAATCTATTGCTACGATACGTAGACATCTGCAAACGCTATTTCTTTGCAAGGAAGTGTCGCATTTACATTCATTTGAAGTGTAGACGAGGAATACAAAACACTTCGCAAATCATATTATATCTTACCATGAAACAAAGAAATGAGATGCGATATCGCGTTTTAAGAAGCATTAGAACCCTATTGCTACGATAGGTAGACATCTGCAAACGCTATTTCCTTGCAAGGAAGTGTCGCATTTACATTCATTTGAAGTGTAGACGAGGAATACATAACACTTCGCAAATCATATTATATCTTACCATGAAACATAGAAATGAGATGCGATATCGCGTTTTAAGAAGCATTAGAACCCAATTGCTGCGATAGGTAGACATCTGCAAACGCTATTTCCTTGCAAGGTAGTGTCGCATTTACATTCATTTGAAGTGTAGACGAGGAATACATGACACTTCGCAAATCATATTATATCTTACCATGAAACATAGAAATGAGATGCGGTATTGCTTTTTGAGAATCATAAGAACTCTATTGCTACGATACCTAGACATCTGCAGACGCTATTTCCTAGTAAGGAGGTGTCGCATTTACATTAATTTGAAGTGCAGACGAGGAATACATAACACTTCGCAAATCAAATTATATCTTACCATGAAACATTGAAATGAGATGCGATATCGCGTTTTAAGAAGCATTAGAACACTATCACTACGACACCTAGACATCTGCAGACGCTATTTCCTAGCAAGGAAGTGTCGCATTTACATTAATTTGAAGTGCAGACGAGGAATACATAACACTTCGCAAATCAAATTATATCTTACCATGAAACATTGAAATGAGATGCGATATCGCGTTTTAAGAAGCATTAGAACACTATCACTACGACACCTAGACATCTGCAGACGCTATTTCCTAGCAAGGAAGTGTCGCATTTACATTCATTTGAAGTGTAGACGAGGAATACATAACATTTCGCAAATCATATTATATCTTACCATGAAACATAGAAATGAGATGCGATATCGCGATTTAAGAAGCATTAGAACCCTATTGCTACGATAGGTAGACATCTGCAAACGCTATTTCCTTGCAAGGAAGTGTCGCATTTACATTCATTTGAAATGTAGACGAGGAATACATGACACTTCGCAAATCATATTATATCTTACCATGAAACATAGAAATGAGATGCGATATCGCGTTTTAAGAAGCATTAGAAATCTACTGCTACGATACGTAGACATCTGCAAACGCTATTTCCTTGCAAGGAAGTGTCGCACTTGCATTCATTTGAAGTGTAGACGAGGAATACATAACACTTCGCAAATCATATTATATCTTACCATGAAACATAGAAATGAGATGCGACATCGCGTTTTAAGAAACATAAGAACTCTATTGCTACGATACGTTGACATCTGCAAACGCTATTTCCTTGCAAGGAAGTGTCGCATTTACATTCATTTGAATCGTATACGAGGAATGCATAACACTTCGCAATGAATATTATATCTTATCATGAAACATAGATATGAGATGCAATATCTCGTTTTAAGAAGCATTTGAACTCTATTGCTACGATACCTAGACATCTGCAGACGCTATTTCCTAGCAAAGAAGTGTCGCATTTACATTCATTTGAAGTGTAGACGAGGAATACATGACACTTCGCAAATCATATTATATCTTACCATGAAACATTGAAATGAGATGCGGTATTGCGTTTTAAGAATCATAAGAACACTATTGCTACGATACCTAGACATCTACAAACGCTATTTCCTTGCAAGGAAGTGTCGCATTTACATTCATTTGAATCGTATACGAGGAATGCATAACACTTCGCAATGAATATTATATCTTATCATGAAACATAGATATGAGATGCAATATCCCGTTTTAAGAAGCATTTGTACTCTATTGCTACGATACCTAGACATCTGCAGACGCTATTTCCTAGCAAAGAAGTGACGCATTTACATTCATTTGAAGTGTAGACGTAGAATACATGACACTTCGCAAATCACATTATATCTTACCATGAAACATAGAAATGAGATGCGGTATTGCGTTTTAAGAATCATAAGAACTCTATTGCTACGATGCGTAGACATCTGCAAACGCTATTTCCTTGCAAGGAAGTGTCGCATTTACATTCATTTGAATCGTATACGAGGAATGCATAACATTTCGCAATGAATATTATATCTTATCATGAAACATAGATATGAGATGCAATATCTCGTTTTAAGAAGCATTTGAACTCTATTGCTACGATACCTAGACATCTGCAGACGCTATTTCCTAGCAAAGAAGTGTCGCATTTACATTCATTTGAAGTGTAGACGAGGAATACATGACACTTCGCAAATCATATTACATCTTACCATGAAGCATAGAAATGAGATGCGGTATTGCGTTTTAAGAATCATAAGAACTCTATTGCTACGATACCTAGACATCTGCAAACGCTATTTCTTTGCAAGGAAGTGTCGCATTTACATTCATTTGAAGTGTAGACGAGGAATACATAACACTTCGCAAATCATATTATATCCTACCATGAAACATAGAAATGAGATGCGATATCGCGTTTTAAGAATCATAAGAACTCTATTGCTATGATACGTAGACATCTGCAAACGCTATTTCCTTGCAAGGAAGTGTCGCATTTACATTCATTTGAATCGTATACGAGGAATGCATAACACTTCGCAATGAATATTATATCTTATCATGAAACATAGATATGAGATGCTATATCTCGCTTTAAGAAGCATTTGAACACTATTGCTACGATACCTAGACATCTGCAGACGCTATTTCCTAGCAAGGAAGTGTCGCAATTACATTCATTTGAAGTGTAGACGAGGAATACATGACACTTCGCAAATCATATTATATCTTACCATGAAACATAGAAATGAGGTGCGATATCGCGTTTTAAGAAGCATTAGAAATCTATTGCTACGAAACGTAGACATCTGCAAACGCTATTTCTTTGCAACGAAGTGTCGCATTTACATTCATTTGAAGTGTAGACGAGGAATACATAACACTTCGCAAATCATATTATATCTTACCATGAAACATAGAAATGAGATGCGGTATTGCGTTTTAAGAATCATAAGAACTCTATTGCTACGATACCTAGACATCTGCAAACGCTATTTCCTAGCGAGGAAGTGTCGCATTCACAATCATTTGAGGTGTAGACGAGGAATACATAACACTTCGCATATCATATTACATCTTACCATGAAACATAGAAATGAGATGCGATATCGCGTTTTAAGAAACATAAGAACCCTATTGCTACGATACGTAGACATCTGCAACCGCTATTTCCTTGCAAGGAAGTGTCGCATTTACATTCATTTGAATCGTATACGAGGAATGCATAACACTTCCTAATGAATATTATATCTTATCATGAAACATAGATATGAGATGCAATATCTCGTTTTAAGAAGCATTTGAACTCTATTGCTACGATACCTAGACATCTGCAGACGCTATTTCCTAGCAAAGAAGTGACGCATTTACATTCACTTGAAGTGTAGACGTGGAATACATGACACTTCGCAAATCAAATTATATCTTACCATGAAACATTGAAATGAGATGCGATATCGCGTTTTAAGAGGCATTAGAACACTATCACTACGATACCTAGACATCTGCAGACGCTATTTCCTAGCAAGGAAGTGTCGCATTTACATTCATTTGAAGTGTAGACGAGGAATACATAACACTTCGCAAATCATATTATATCTTACCATGAAACATAGAAATGAGATGCGATATCGCGATTTAAGAAGCATTAGAACCCTATTGCTACGATAGGTAGACATCTGCAAACGCTATTTCCTTGCAAGGAAGTGTCGCATTTACATTCATTTGAAATGTAGACGAGGAATACATGACACTTCGCAAATCATATTATATCTTACCATGAAACATAGAAATGAGATACGGTATTGCGTTTTAAGAATCATAAGAACTCTATTGCTACGATACCTAGACATCTGCAAACGCTATTTCCTAGCGAGGAAGTGTCGCATTCACAATCATTTGAGGTGTAGACGAGGAATACATAATACTTCGCAAATCATATTATATCTTACCATGAAACATAGAAATGAGATGCGATATCGCGTTTTAAGAAACATAAGAACCCTATTGCTACGATACGTAGACATCTGCAACCGCTATTTCCTTGCAAGGAAGTGTCGCATTTACATTCATTTGAATCGTATACGAGGAATGCATAACACTTCGCAATGAATATTATATCTTGTCATGAAACATAGATATGAGATGCAATATCTCGTTTTAAGAAGCATTTGAACTCTATTGCTACGATACCTAGACATCTGCAGACGCTATTTCCTAGCAAAGAAGTGACGCATTTACATTCATTTGAAGTGTAGACGTGGAATACATGACACTTCGCAAACCATATTATATCTTACCATGAAACATAGAAATGAGATGCGGTATTGCGTTTTAAGAATCATAAGAACTCTATTGCTACGATGCGTAGACATCTGCAAACGCTATTTCCTTGCAAGGAAGTGTCGCATTTACATTCATTTGAATCGTATACGAGGAATGCATAACACTTCGCAAATCATATTATATCTTACCATGAAACATAGAAATGAGATGCGATATCGCGTTTTAAGAAGCATTAGAACTCTATTGCTACGACAGGTAGACATCTGCAAACGCTATTTCCTTGCAAGGAAGTGTCGCATTTACATTCATTTGAAGTGTAGACGAGGAATAAATAACAATTCGCAAACCATATTATAACTTACCATGAAACATAGAAATGAGATGCGATATCGCGTTTTAAGAAGCATTAGAACTCTATTGCTACGACAGGTAGACATCTGCAAACACTATTTCCTTGCAAGAAAGTGTCGCCTTTACATTCATTTGAAGTGTAGACGAGGAATAAATAACAATTCGCAAATCATATTATATCTTACCATGAAACATGGAAATGAGATGCGATATCGCGTTTTAAGAAGCATTAGAACTCTATTGCTGCGATACCTAGAAATCTGCAGACGCTATTTCCTAGCAAAGAAGTGACGCATTTACATTCATTTGAAGTGTAGACGAGGAATACATGACACTTCGCAAATCATATTATATCTTACCATGAAACATAGAAATGAGATGCGATATCGCGTTTTAAGAAGCATTTGAACTCTATTGCTTCGATACGTAGACATCTGCAAACGTTATTTCCATGCAAGGAAGTGTCGCATTTACATTCATTTGAAGTGTAGACGAGGAATACATGACACTTCGCAAATCATATTATATCTTACCATGAAACATAGAAATGAGATGCGATATCGCGTTTTAAGAAGCATTAGATACCTACTGCTACGATACGTAGACATCTGCAGACGCTATTTCCTTGCAAGGAAGTGTCGCATTTACATTCATTTGAAGTGTAGACGAGGAATACATGACACTTCGCAAATAACGTTATATCCTACCATGAAACATAGAAATGAGATGCGATATCGCGTTTTAAGAAGCATTAGAACTCTATTGCTACGATACCTAGACATCTGCAGACGTTATGTCCTAGTAAGGAAGTGTCGCATTTACATTCATTTGAATCGTAGACGAGGAATGCATAACACTTCGCAATGAATATTATATCTTATCATGAAACATAGATATGAGATGCAATATCTCGTTTTAAGAAGCATTTGAACTCTATTGCTGCGATACCTAGACATCTGCAGACGCTATTTCCTAGCAAAGAAGAGACGCATTTACATTCATTTGAAGTGTAGACGAGGAATACATGACACTTCGCAAATCATATTATATCTTACCATGAAACATAGAAATGAGATGCGATATCGCGTTCTAAGAAGCATTTGAACTCTATTGCTTCGATACGTAGACATCTGCAGACGCTATTTCCTTGCAAGGAAGTGTCGCATTTGCATTCATTTGAAGTGTAGACGAGGAATACATGACACTTCGCAAATCATATTATATCTTACCATGAAACATAGAAATGAGATGCGATATCGCGTTTTAAGAAGCATTAGAAATCTATTACTACGATACGTAGACATCTGCAAACGCCATTTCCTTGCTAGGAAGTGTCGCATTTACATTCATTTGAAGTGTAGACGAGGAATACATGACACTTCGCAAATCATATTATAACTTACCATGAAACATAGAAATGAGATGCGATATCGCGTTTTAAGAGGCATTAGAAATCTATTGCTACGATACTTAGACATCTGCAAACGCTATTTCCTTGCTAGGAAGTGTCGCATTTACATTCATTTGAAGTGTAGACGAGGAATACATGACACTTCGCAAATCATATTATATCTTACCATGAAACATAGAAATGAGTAGCGATATCGCGTTTTAAGAAGCATCAGATATCTACTGCTACGATACGTAGACATCTGCAGACGCTATTTCCTTGCAAGGAAGTGTCGCATTTACATTAATTTGAAGTGTAGACGAGGAATACATGACACTTCGCAAATCATATTATATCTTACCATGAAACATAGAAATGAGATGCGATATCGCGTTTTAAGAAACATTAGAAATCTATTGCTACGATACGTAGACATCTGCAAACGCTATTTCCTTGCTAGGAAGTGTCGCATTTACATTCATTTGAAGTGTAGACGAGGAATACATGACACGTCGCTAATCATATTATATCTTACCATGAAACATAGAAACGAGATGCGATATCGCGTTTTAAGAAGCATTAGATATATATTGCTACGATATGTAGACATCTGCAAACGCTATTTCTTTGCAAGGAAGTGTCTCATTTACATTCATTTGAAGTGTAGACGAGGAATACATAACACTTCGCAAATCATATTATATCTTACCATGAAACATAGAAATGAGATGCGATATCGCGTTTTAAGAAGCATTAGAACTCTGTTGCTACGATACATAGACATCTGCGAACGTTATTTCCTTGCAAGGAAGTGTCGCATTTACATTCATTTGAAGTGTAGACGAGGAATACATGACACTTCGCAAATCATATTATATCTTACCATGAAACATAGAAATGAGATGCGATATCGCGTTTTAAGAAGCATTAGAAATCTATTGCTACGATACGTAGACATCTGCAAACGCTATTCTCTAGTGAGGAAGTGTCGCATTCACATTCCTTTGAAGTGTAGACGAGGAATACATAATACTTCGCAAATCTTATTATATCTTACCATGAAACATAGAAATGAGATTCAATATCGCGTTTTAAGAATCATAAGAACCCTATTGCTACGATACGTAGACATCTGCAGACGCTATTTCCTTGCAAGGAAGTGTCGCATTTACATTCATTTGAAGTGTAGGCGAGGAACACATGACACTTCGCAAATCATATTATAACTTACCATGAAACATAGAAATGAGATGCGATATCGCGTTTTAAGAGGCATTAGAAATCTATTGCTACGATACTTAGACATCTGCAAACGCTATTTCCTTGCTAGGAAGTGTCGCATTTACATTCATTTGAAGTGTAGACGAGGAATACATGACACTTCGCAAATCATATTATATCTTACCATGAAACATAGAAATGAGATGCGATATCGCGTTTTAAGAAGCATTAGATATCTACTGCTACGATACGTAGACATCTGCAGACGCTATTTCCTTGCAAGGAAGTGTCGCATTTACATTAATTTGAAGTGTAGACGAGGAATACATGACACTTCGCAAATCATATTATATCTTACCATGAAACATAGAAATGAGATGCGATATCGCGTTTTAAGAAGCATTAGAAATCTATTGCTACGATACGTAGACATCTGCAAACGCTATTTCCTTGCTAGGAAGTGTCGCATTTACATTCATTTGAAGTGTAGACGAGGAATACATGACACGTCGCTAATCATATTATATCTTACCATGAAACATAGAAATGAGATGCGATATCGCGTTTTAAGAAGCATTAGATATATATTGCTACGATAAGTAGACATCTGCAAACGCTATTTCTTTGCATGTATGTGTCTCATTTACATTCATTTGAAGTGTAGACGAGGAATACATAACACTGCGCAAATCATATTATATCTTACCATGAAACATAGAAATGAGATGCGATATCGTGTTTTAAGAAGCATTAGAACTCTATCGCTACGATACCGAGACATCTGCAGACGCTATTTCCTAGCAAGGAAGTGTCGCATTTACATTCATTTGAAGTGTAGACGAGGAATACATGACACTTCGCAAATCATATTATATCTTACCATGAAACATAGAATTGAGATGCGATATCGCGTTTTTAGAAGCATTAGAACTCTATTGCTACGATACCTAGACATCTGCAAACGCTATTTCCTTGCAAGGAAGTGTCGCATTTACATTCATTTAAATCGTAGACGAGGAATGCATAACACTTCGCAATGAATATTATATCTTATCATGAAACATAGATATGAGATGCAATATCTCGTTTTAAGAATCATGTGAACTCTATTACTTCGATACGTAGACATCTGCAAACGCTATTTCCCTGCAAGGAAGTGTCGCATTTACATTCATTTGAAGTGTAGACGAGGAATACATAACACTTCGCAATGAATATTATATCTTATCATGAAAAATAGATATGAGATGCAATATCTCGTTTTAAGAAACATTTGAACTCTATTGCTTCGATACGTAGACATCTGCAAACGCTATTTCCTTGCAAGGAAGTGTCGCATTTACATTCATTTGAAGTGTAGACGAGGAATACATGACACTTCGCAAATCATATTATATCTTACCATGAAACATAGAAATGAGATGCGATATCGCGTTTTAAGAAGCATTAGAAATCTATTGCTACGATACGTAGACATCTGCAGACGCTATTTCCTAGCAAAGAAGTGTCGCATTTACATTCCTTTGAAGTGTAGACGAGGAATACATGACACTTCGGAAATCATATTATATCTTACCATGAAACATAGAAATGAGATGCGATATCGCGTTTTAAGAAGCATTAGAAATCTATTGCTACGATACGTAGACATCTGCAGACGCTATGTCCTAGCAAGGAAGTGTCGCATTTACATTCATTTGAATCGTAGACGAGGAATGCATAACACTTCGCAATGAATAATATATCTTATCATGAAACATAGAAATATCGCGTTTTAAGAAGCATTTTATCTCTATTGCTTCGATACGTAGACATCTGCAAGCGCTATTTCTTTGCAAGGAAGTGTCGCATTTACATTCATTTGAATCGTAGACGAGGACTGCATAACACTTCGCAATGAATATTATATCTTATCATGAAACATAGATATGACATGCAATATCTCGTTTTAAGAAGCATTTGAACTCTATTGCTGCGATACCTAGACATCTGCAGACGCTATTTCCTAGCAAAGAAGAGACGCATTTACATTCATTTGAAGTGTAGACGAGGAATACATGACACTTCGCAAATCATATTATATCTTACCATGAAACATAGAAATGAGATGCAATATCGCGTTCTAAGAAGCATTTGAACTCTATTGCTTCGATACGTAGACATCTGCAGACGCTATTTCCTTGCAAGGAAGTGTCGCATTTGCATTCATTTGAAGTGTAGACGAGGAATACATGACACTTCGCAAATCATATTATATCTTACCATGAAACATAGAAATGAGATGCGATATCGCGTTTTAAGAAGCATTAGAAATCTATTACTACGATACGTAGACATCTGCAAACGCTATTTCCTTGCTAGGAAGTGTCGCATTTACATTCATTTGAAGTGTAGACGAGGAATACATGACACTTCGCAAATAATATTATAACTTACCATGATACATAGAATTGAGATGCGATATCGCGTTTTAAGAGGCATTAGAAATCTATTGCTACGATACTTAGACATCTGCAAACGCTATTTCCTTGCTAGGAAGTGTCGCATTTACATTCATTTGAAGTGTAGACAAGGAATACATGACACTTCGCAAATCATATTATATCTTACCATGAAACATAGAAATGAGTAGCGATATCGCGTTTTAGGAAGCATCAGATATCTACTGCTACGATACGTAGACATCTGCAGACGCTATTTCCTTGCAAGGAAGTGTCGCATTTACATTAATTTGAAGTGTAGACGAGGAATACATGACACTTCGCAAATCATATTATATCTTACCATGAAACATAGAAATGAGATGCGATATCGCGTTTTAAGAAACATTAGAAATCTATTGCTACGATACGTAGACATCTGCAAACGCTATTTCCTTGCTAGGAAGTGTCGCATTTACATTCATTTGAAGTGTAGACGAGGAATACATGACACGTCGCTAATCATATTATATCTTACCATGAAACATAGAAATGAGATGCGATATCGCGTTTTAAGAAGCATTAGATATATATTGCTACGATATGTAGACATCTGCAAACGCTATTTCTTTGCAAGGAAGTGTCTCATTTACATTCATTTGAAGTGTAGACGAGGAATACATAACACTTCGCAAATCATATTATATCTTACCATGAAACATAGAAATGAGATGCGATATCGCGTTTTAAGAAGCATTAGAACTCTATTGCTACGATACATAGACATCTGCAAGCGCTATTTCCTTGCAAGGAAGTGTCGCATTTACATTCATTTGAAGTGTAGACGAGGAATACATGACACTTCGGAAATCATATTATATCTTACCATGAAACATAGAAGTGAGATGCGATATCGCGTTTTAAGAAGCATTTGAACTCTATTGCTTCGATACGTAGACATCTGCGAACGTTATTTCCTTGCAAGGAAGTGTCGCATTTACATTCATTTGAAGTGTAGACGAGGAATACATGACACTTCGCAATTCATATTATATCTTACCATGAAACATAGAAATGAGATGCGATATCGCGTTTTAAGAAGCATTAGAAATCTATTGCTACGATACGTAGACATCTGCAAACGCTATTCTCTAGTGAGGAAGTGTCGCATTCACATTCCTTTGAAGTGTAGACGAGGAATACATAACACTTCGCAAATCTTATTATATCTTACCATGAAACATAGAAATGAGATTCAATATCGCGTTTTAAGAATCATAAGAACCCTATTGCTACGATACGTAGACATCTGCAGACGCTATTTCCTTGCAAGGAAGTGTCGCATTTACATTCATTTGAAGTGTAGGCGAGGAACACATTACACTTCGCAAATCATATTATAACTTACCATGAAACATAGAAATGAGATGCGATATCGCGTTTTAAGAGGCATTAGAAATCTATTGCTACGATACTTAGACATCTGCAAACGCTATTTCCTTGCTAGGAAGTGTCGCATTTACATTCATTTGAAGTGTAGACGAGGAATACATGACACTTCGCAAATCATATTATATCTTACCATGAAACATAGAAATGAGATGCGATATCGCGTTTTAAGAAGCATTAGATATCTACTGCTACGATACGTAGACATCTGCAGACGCTATTTCCTTGCAAGGAAGTGTCGCATTTACATTAATTTGAAGTGTAGACGAGGAATACATGACACTTCGCAAATCATATTATATCTTACCATGAAACATAGAAATGAGATGCGATATCGCGTTTTAAGAAGCATTAGAAATCTATTGCTACGATACGTAGACATCTGCAAACGCTATTTCCTTGCTAGGAAGTGTCGCATTTACATTCATTTGAAGTGTAGACGAGGAATACATGACACGTCGCTAATCAAATTATATCTTACCATGAAACATAGAAATGAGATGCGATATCGCGTTTTAAGAAGCATTAGATATATATTGCTACGATAAGTAGACATCTGCAAACGCTATTTCTTTGCATGGATGTGTCTCATTTACATTCATTTGAAGTGTATACGAGGAATACATAACACTTCGCAAATCATATTATATCTTACCATGAAACATAGAAATGAGATGCGATATCGTGTTTTAAGTAGCATTAGAACTCTATCGCTACGATACCGAGACATCTGCAGACGCTATTTCCTAGCAAGGAAGTGTCGCATTTACATTCATTTGAAGTGTAGACGAGGAATACATGACACTTCGCAAATCATATTATATCTTACCATGAAACATAGAATTGAGATGCGATATCGCGTTTTATGAAGCATTAGAAATCTATTGCTACGATACGTAGACATCTGCAAACGCTATTCTCTAGTGAGGAAGTGTCGCATTCACATTCCTTTGAAGTGTAGACGAGGAATACATAACACTTCGCAAATCTTATTATATCTTACCATGAAACATAGAAATGAGATTCAATATCGCGTTTTAAGAATCATTAGAACCCTATTGCTACGATACGTAGACATCTGCAGACGCTATTTCCTTGCAAGGAAGTGTCGCATTTACATTCATTTGAAGTGTAGGCGAGGAACACATGACACTTCGCAAATCATATTATAACTTACCATGAAACATAGAAATGAGATGCGATATCGCGTTTTAAGAGGCATTAGAAATCTATTGCTACGATACTTAGACATCTGCAAACGCTATTTCCTTGCTATGAAGTGTCGCATTTACATTCATTTGAAGTGTAGACGAGGAATACATGACACTTCGCAAATCATATTATATCTTACCATGAAACACAGAAATGAGATGCGATATCGCGTTTTAAGAAGCATTAGATATCTACTGCTACGATACGTAGACATCTGCAGACGCTATTTCCTTGCAAGGAAGTGTCGCATTTACATTAATTTGAAGTGTAGACGAGGAATACATGACACTTCGCAAATCATATTATATCTTACCATGAAACATAGAAATGAGATGCGATATCGCGTTTTAAGAAGCATTAGAAATCTATTGCTACGATACGTAGACATCTGCAAACGCTATTTCCTTGCTAGGAAGTGTCGCATTTACATTCATTTGAAGTGTAGACGAGGAATACATGACACTTCGCAAATCATATTATATCTTACCATGAAACATAGAATTGAGATGCGATATCGCGTTCTTAGAAGCATTAGAACTCTATTGCTACGATACCTAGACATCTGCAAACGCTATTTCCTTGCAAGGAAGTGTCGCATTTACATTCATTTAAATCGTAGACGAGGAATGCATAACACTTCGCAATGAATATTATATCTTATCATGAAACATAAATATGAGATGCAATATCTCGTTTTAAGAATCATTTGAACTCTATTACTTCGATACGTAGACATCTGCAAACGCTATTTCCCTGCAAGAAAGTGTCGCATTTACATTCATTTGAAGTGTAGACGAGGAATACATGACACGTCGCTAATCAAATTATATCTTACCATGAAACATAGAAATGAGATGCGATATCGCGTTTTAAGAAGCATTAGATATATATTGCTACGATAAGTAGACATCTGCTAACGCTATTTCTTTGCATGGATGTGTCTCATTTACATTCATTTGAAGTGTATACGAGGAATACATAACACTTCGCAAATCATATTATATCTTACCATGAAACATAGAAATGAGATGCGATATCGTGTTTTAAGAAGCATTAGAACTCTATCGCTACGATACCGAGACATCTGCAGACGCTATTTCCTAGCAAGGAAGTGTCGCATTTACATTCATTTGAAGTGTAGACGAGGAATACATGACACTTCGCAAATCATATTATATCTTACCATGAAACATAGAATTGAGATGCGATATCGCGTTTTTAGAAGCATTAGAACTCTATTGCTACGATACCTAGACATCTGCAAACGCTATTTCCTTGCAAGGAAGTGTCGCATTTACATTCATTTAAATCGTAGACGAGGAATGCATAACACTTCGCAATGAATATTATATCTTATCATGAAACATAGATATGAGATGCAATATCTCGTTTTAAGAATCATTTGAACTCTATTACTTCGATACGTAGACATCTGCAAACGCTATTTCCCTGCAAGAAAGTGTCGCATTTACATTCATTTGAAGTGTAGACGAGGAATACATAACACTTCGCAATGAATATTATATCTTATCATGAAAAATAGATATGAGATGCAATATCTCGTTTTATGAAACATTTGAACTCTATTGCTTCGATACGTAGACATCTGCAAACGCTATTTCCTTGCAAGGAAGTGTCGCATTTACATTCGTTTGAAGTGTAGACGAGGAATACATGACACTTCGCAAATCATATTATATCTTACCATGAAACATAGAAATGAGTTGCGATATCGCGTTTTAAGAAGCATTAGAAATCTATTGCTACGATACGTAGACATCTGCAGACGCTATTTCCTAGCAAAGAAGTGTCGCATTTACATTCCTTTGAAGTGTAGACGAGGAATACATGACACTTCGGAAATCATATTATATCTTACCATGAAACATAGAAATGAGATGCGATATCGCGTTTTAAGAAGCATTAGAAATCTATTGCTACGATACGTAGACATCTGCAGACGCTATGTCCTAGCAAGGAAGTGTCGCATTTACATTCATTTGAATCGCAGACGAGGAATGCATAACACTTCGCAATGAATAATATATCTTATCATGAAACATAGAAATATCGCGTTTTAAGAAGCATTTTATCTCTATTGCTTCGATACGTAGACATCTGCAAACGCTATTTCTTTGCAAGGAAGTGTCGCATTTACATTCATTTGAATCGTAGACGAGGACTGCATAACACTTCGCAATGAATATTATATCTTATCATGAAACATAGATATGAGATGCAATATCTCGTTTTAAGAAGCATTTGAACTCTATTGCTTCGATACGTAGACATCTGCAAACGCTATTGCCTTGCAAGGAAGTGTCGCATTTACGTTCATTTGAATCGTAGACGAGGAATGCATAACACTTCGCAATGAATATTATATCTTATCATGAAACATAGATATGAGATGCAATATCTCGTTTTAAGAAGAATTTGAACTCTATTGCATCGATACGTAGACATCGGCAAACGCTATTTCCTTGCAAGGAAGTGTCGCATTTACATTCATTTGAAGTGTAGACGAGGAATACATGACACTTCGGAAATCATATTATATCTTACCATGAAACATAGAAATGAGATGCGATATCGCATTTTAAGAAGCATTAGAAATATATTGCTACGGTACGTAGAAATCTGCAAACGCTATTTCCTTGCAAGGAAGTGTCGCATTTACATTCATTTGAATCGTAGACGAGGAATGCATAACACTTCGCAATGAATATTATATCTTATCATGAAACATAGAAATGAGATGCGATATCGCGTTTTAAGAAGCATTTTAACTCTATTGCTTCGATACGTAGACATCTGCAAACGCTATTTCTTTGCAAGGATGTGTCGCATTTTCATTCATTTGAAGTGTAGACGAGGAATACATAGCACTTCGCAAATCATATTATATCTTCCCATGAAACATAGAAATGAGATGCGATATCGCGTTTTAAGAAGCATTAGAAATCTATTCCTACGATACGTAGACATCTGCAGACGCTATGTACTAGCAAGGAAGTGTCGCATTTACATTCATTTGAATCGCAGACGAGGAATGCATAGCACTTCGCAATGAATATTATATCTTATCATGAAACATAGATATGAGATGCAATATCTCGTTTTAAGAAGCATTTTAACTCTATTGCTTCGATACGTAGACATCTGCAAACGCTATTTCCTTGCAAGGAGGTGTCGCATTTACATTCATTTGAAGTGTAGACGAGGAATACATAACACATCGCATATCATATTATATCTTACCATGAAACATAGAAATGAGATGCGATATCGCGTTTTAAGAAGCATTAGAACTCTATTGCTACGATAGGTAGACATCTGCAAACGCTATTTCCTTGCAAGGAAGTGTCGCATTTACATTCATTTGAATCGTAGACGGAGAATGCATAACACTTCGCAAATCATATTATATCTTGCCATGAAATATAGAAATGAGATGCGATATCGCATTTTAAGAATCATAAGAACTCTATTGCTACGATACGTAGACATCTGCAAGCGCTATTTCCTTGCAAGGAAGTGTCGCATTTACATTCATTTGAATCGTAGACGAGGAATGCATAACACTTCGCAATGAATATTATATCTTATCATGAAACATAGATATGAGATGCAATATCTCGTTTTAAGAAGCATTTGAACTCTATTGCTTCGATACGTAGACATCTGCAAACGCTATTTCCTTGCAAGGAAGTATCGCATTTACGTTCATTTGAATCGTAGACGAGGAATGCATAACACTTCGCAATGAATATTATATCTTTTCATGAAACATAGATATGAGATGCAATATCTCGTTTTAAGAATCATTTGAACTCTATTACCTCGATACGTAGACATCTGCAAACGCTATTTCTTTGCAAGGAAGTGTCGCATTTACATTCATTTGAAGTGTAGACGAGGAATACATAACACTTCGCAAATCATATTATATCTTACCATGAAACATAGAAATGAGATGCGATATTGCGTTTTAAGAAGCATTAGAACTCTGTTGCTACGATGCGTAGACATCTGCGAACGCTATTTCCTTGCAAGGAAGTGTCGCATTTACATTCATTTGAATCGTAGACGAGGAGTGCATAACACTTCACAATGAATATTATATCTTATCATGAAACATAGAAATGAGATGCTATATCGCGTTTTAAGAAGCATTAGAAATCTATTGCTACGATACGTAGACATCTGCAAACGCTATTTCTTTGCAAGGAAGTGTCGCATTTACATTCATTTGAAGTGTAGACGAGGAATACATAACACTTCGCAAATCATATTATATCTTACCACAAAAAGTAGAAATGAGGTGCGATATCGCGTTTTAAGAAGCATTTTAACTCTATTGCTTCGATACGTAGACATCTGCAAACGCTATTTCTTTGCAAGGATGTGTCGCATTTACATTCATTTGAAGTGTAGACGAGGAATACATAACACTTCGCAAATCATATTATATCTTCCCATGAAACATAGAAATGAGATGCGATATCGCGTTTTAAGAAGCATTAGAACTCTGTTGCTACGATGCGTAGACATCTGCAAACGCTATTTCCTTGCAAGGAAGTGTCGCATTTACATTCATTTGAATCGTAGACGAGGAGTGCATAACACTTCACAATGAATATTATATCTTATCATGAAACATAGAAATGAGATGCTATATCGCGTTTTAAGAAGCATTAGAAATCTATTGCTACGATACGTAGACATCTGCAAACGCTATTTCTTTGCAAGGAAGTGTCGCATTCACATTCATTTGATGTGTAGACGAGGAATACATAACACGTCGCAAATCATATTATATCTTACCATGAAAAATAGAAATGAGATGCGATATCGCGTTTTAAGAATCATAAGAACTCTATTGCTACGATACGTAGACAACTGCAGAAGCTATTTCCTAGCGAGGAAGTGTCGCATTCACATTCATTTGAAGTGTAGACGAGGAATACATAACACTTCGCAAATCATATTATATCTTACCACGAAACATAGAAATGAGATGCGATATCGCGTTTTAAGAATCATAAGAACTCTATTGCTACGATACGTAGACAACTGCAAACGCTATTTCCTTGCAAGGAAGTGTCGCATTTACATTCATTTGAATCGTATACGAGGAATGCATAACACTTCGCAATGAATAATATATCTTATCATGAATGATAGATATGAGATGCAATATCTCGTTTTAAGAAGCATTTGAACTCTATTACTACGATACCTAGACATCTGCAGACGCTATTTCCTAGCAAGGAAGTGTCGCATTTACATTCATTTGAAGTGTAGACGAGGAATACATGACACTTCGAAAATCATATTATATCTTACCATGAAACATAGAAATGAGATGCGATATCGCGTTTTAAGAAGCATTAGAAATCTATTGCTACGATACGTAGACATCTGTAAACGCTATTTCCTTGCAAGGAAGTGTCGCATTTACATTCATATGAAGTGTAGACGAGGAATACATGACACTTCGCAAATCATATTATATCTTACCATAAACCATAGAAATGAGATGCGATATCGCGTTTTAAGAATCATAAGAACTCTATTGCTACGATACGTAGACATCTGCAGACGCTATTTCCTTGCAAGGAAGTGTCGCATTTACATTCATTTGAAGTGTAGACGAGGAATACATGACACTTCGCAAATCATATTATATCTTACCATAAACCATAGAAATGAGATGCGATATCGCGTTTTAAGAATCATAAGAACTCTATTGCTACGATACGTAGACATCTGCAGACGCTATTTCCTAGCGAGGAAGTGTCGCATTCACATTCAGTTGAAGTGTAGACGAGGAATACATAACACTTCGCAAATCATATTATATCTTACCATGAAACATAGAAATGAGATGCTATATCGCGTTTTAAGAATCATAAGAACTCTATTGCTACGATACGTAGACAACTGCAAACGCTATTTCCATGCAAGGAAGTGTCGCATTTAGATTCATTTGTATCGTATACGAGGAATGCATAACACTTCGCAATGAATAATATATCTTATCATGAAAGATAGATATGAGATGCAATATCTCGTTTTAAGGAGCATGTGAACTCTATTGCTACGATACCTAGACATCTGCAGACGCTATTTCCCAGCAAGGAAGTGTCGCATTTACATTCATTTGAAGTGTAGACGAGGAATACATGATACTTCGCAAATCATATTATATCTTACCATGAAACATAGAAATGAGATGCGATATCGCGTTTTAAGTATCATAAGAACTCCATTGCTACGATACGTAGACATCTGCAAACGCTATTTGCTTGCAAGGAAGTGTGGCATTTACGTTCATTTGAATCGTAGACGAGGAATGCATAACACATCGCAATGAATATTACATCTTATCATGAAACAAAAATATGAAATGCAAAATCTCGTTTTAAGAAGCATTTGAACCCTATTGCTACGATACCTAGGCATCTGCAGACGCTATTCCCCAGCATGGAAGTGTCGCATTTACATTCATATGAAGTGTAGACGAGGAATACATAACACTTCGCAAATCATATTATATCTTACCATGAAACATAGAAATGAGATGCGATATCGCGTTTTAAGAAGCATTAGAAATCTATTGCTACGATACGTAGACAACTGCAAACGCTATTTCCTTGCAAGGAAGTGTCGCATTTAGATTCATTTGTATCGTATACGAGGAATGCATAACACTTCGCAATGAATAATATATCTTATCATGAAAGATAGATATGAGATGCAATATCTCGTTTTAAGGAGCATTTGAACCCTATTGCTACGATACCTAGACATCTGCAGACGCTATTCCCCAGCATGGAAGTGTCGCATTTACATTCATTTGAAGTGTAGACGAGGAATACATGACACTTCGCTAATCATATTATATCTTACCATGAAACATAGAAATGAGATGCGATATCGCGTTTTAAGAAGCATTAGAAACCTATTGCTGCGATACGTAGACATCTGCAAACGCTATTTCCTTGCTAGGAAGTGTCGCATTTACATTCATTTGAAGTGTAGACGAGGAATACATGACACTTCGCAAATCATATTATATCTTACCATGTAACATAGAAATGAGATGCGATATCGCGTTTTAAAAAGCATTAGATATCTATTGCTACGATACGTAGACATCTGCAAACGCTATTTCTTTGCAAGGAAGTGTCGTATTTACATTCATCTGAAGTGTAGACGAGGAATACATAACACTTCGCAAATCATATTGTATCTTACCATGAAACATAGAAATGAGATGCGATATCGCGTTTTAAGTAGCATTAGAACTCTATCGCTACGATACCTAGACATGTGCAGACGCTATTTCCTAGCAAGGAAGTGTCGCATTTACATTCATTTGAATTGTAGACGAGGAATACATAACACTTCGCAAATCATATTATATCTTACCATGAAACATAGAAATGAGATGCGATATCGCGTTTTAAGAATCATAAGAACACTATTGCTACGATACGTAGACATCTGCAAACGCTATTTCCTAGCGAGGAAGAGTCGCATTCACATTCATTTGAAGTGTAGACTAGGAATACATAACACTTCGTAAATCATATTATATCTTACCATGAAACATAGAAATGAGTTGCGATATCGCGTTTTAAGAATCATAAGATCTCTATTGCTACGATAGGTAGACATCTGCAAACGCTATTTCCTTGCAGGGAAGTGTCGCTTTTACATTCATATGAAGTGTAGACGAGGAATACATAACACTTCGCAAATCATATTATATCTTACCATGAAACATAGAAATGAGATGCCATATCGCGTTTTAAGAAGCATTAGAACCCTATTGCTACGATACGTAGACATCTGCAGACGCTATTTCCTTGCAAGGAAGTGTCGCATTTACATTCATTTGAAGTGTAGACGAGGAATACATGACTCTTCGCAAATCATATTATATCTTACCATGAAACATAGAAGTGAGATGCGATATCGCGTTTTAAGAAGCATTAGATATCTATTGCTACGATACGTAGACATCTGCAAACGCTATTTCTTTGCAAGGAAGTGTCGCATTTACATTCATTTGAAGTGTAGACGAGGAATACATGACACTTCGCAAATCATATTATATCTTACCATGTAACATAGAAATGAGATGCGATATCGCGTTTTAAAAAGCATTAGATATCTATTGCTACGATACGTAGACATCTGCAAACGCTATTTCTTTGCAAGGAAGTGTCGCATTTACATTCATCTGAAGTGTAGACGAGGAATACATAACACTTCGCAAATCATATTATATCTTACCATGAAACATAGAAATGAGATGCGATATCGCGTTTTAAGTAGCATTAGAACTCTATCGCTACGATACCTAGACATGTGCAGACGCTATTTCCTAGCAAGGAAGTGTCGCATTTACATTCATTTGAATTGTAGACGAGGAATACATAACACTTCGCAAATCATATTATATCTTACCATGAAACATAGAAATGAGATGCGATATCGCGTTTTAATAAGCATTAGAACTCTACTGCTACGATAGGTAGACATCTGCAAACGCTATTTCCTTTCAAGGAAGTGTCGCATTTACATTCATTTGAAGTGTAGGCGAGGAATACATCACACTTCGCAAATCATATTATATCTTACCATGAAACATTGAAATGAGATGCGATATTGTGTTTTGAGAAGCATTAGATCTCTATCGCTACGATACCTAGACATCTGCAGACGCTATTTCCTTTCAAGGAAGTGTCGCATTTACATTCAATTGAAGTGTAGACGAGGAGTACATAACACTTCGCAAATCATATTATATCTTACCATGAAACATAGAAATGAGATGCGATATCGCTGTTTTAAGAATCATAAGAACTCTATTGCTACGATACGTAGACATCTGCAAACGCTCTTTCCTTGCAAGGAAGTGTCGCATTAACATTCATTTGAAGTGTAGACGAGGAATACATAACACTTCGCAAATCATATTATATCTTACCATGAAACATAGAAATGAGTTGCGATATCGCGTTTTAAGAATCATAAGAACTCTATTGCTACGATAGGTAGACATTTGCAAACGCTATTTCCTTGCAAGGAAGTGTCGCTTTTACATTCATATGAAGTGTAGACGAGGAATACATAACACTTCGCAAATCATCTTATATCTTACCATGAAACATAGAAATGAGGTGCGATATCGCGTTTTAAGAAGCATTAGAACTCTATCGCTACGATGTCTAGACATCTGCAGACGCTATTTCCTAGCAAGGAAGTTTCGCATTTACATTCATTTGAAGTGTAGACGAGGAATACATAACACTTCGCAAATCATATTATATCTTACCATGAAACATAGAAGTGAGATGCGATATCGCGTTTTGAGAATCATAAGAACTCTATTGCTACGATACGTAGACATCTGCAAACGCTATTTCCTTACAAGGATGTGTCGCATTTACATTCATTTGACGTGTAGACGAGGAATATATAACACTTCGCAAATCATATTATATCTTACCATGAAACATAGAAATGAGATGCTATATCGCGATTTAAGAATCATAAGAACTCTATTGCTACGATACGTAGACATCTGCAAACGCTATTTCCTTGCAAGGATGTGTCGCATTTACATTCATTTGATTCGTAGACCAGGAATGCATAACACTTCGCAATGAATATTATATCTTATCATGAAACATAGATATGAGATGCAATATCTCGTTTTAAGAAGCATTTGAACTCTATTGCTACGATACCTAGACATCTGCAGACGCTGTTTCCTAGCAAGGAAGTGCCGCATTTACATTCATTTGAAGTGTAGACGAGGAATACATAACACTTCGCAAATTATATTATATCTTACCATGAAACATAGAAATGAGATGCGATATCGCGTTTTATGAAGCATTAGAACTCTATCGCTACGATACCTAGACATCTGCAGACGCTATTTCCTTTCAAGGGAGTGTCGCATTTACATTCATTTGAAGTGTAGACGAGGAATACATAACACTTCGCAAATTATAATATATCTTACCATGAAACATAGAAATGAGATGCGATATCGCGTTTTATGAAGCATTAGAACTCTATCGCTACGATACCTAGACATCTGCAGACGCTATTTCCTTTCAAGGAAGTGTCGCATTTACATTCATTTGAAGTATAGACGAGGAGTACATAATACTTTGCAAATCATATTATATCTTACCATGAAACATAGAAATGAGATGCGATTTCGCGTTTTAACAATCATAAGAACTCTATTGCTACGATACTTAGACATCTGCAAACGCTATTTCCTTGCTAGGAAGTATCGCATTTACATTCATTTGAAGTGTAGACGTGGAATACACACACTTCGCAAATCATATTATATCTTACCATGAAACATAGAAATGAAATGCGATATCGCGTTTTAATAAGCATTAGAACTCTACTGCTACGACAGGTAGACATCTGCAAACGCAATTTCCTTGCAAGGAAGTGTCGCATTTACATTCATTTGAAGTGTAGACGAGGAATACATCACACTTCGCAAATCATATTATATCATATCATGAAACATAGAAATGAGATGCGATATTGCGTTTTGAGAAGCATTAGAACCCTATCGCTACGATACCTAGACATCTGCAGATGCTATTTCCTTTCAAGGAAGTGTCGCATTAACATTCATATGAAGTGTACACGAGGAATACATAACACATCGCAAATCATATTATATCTTACCATGAAACATGGAAATGAGATGCGATATCGCGTTTTAAGAAGCATTAGAACACTATTGCTAAGATACGTAGACATCTGCAAACGATATTTCCTTGCTAGGAAGTGTCGCATTTACATTCATTTGAAGTGTAGACGGAGAATACATAACACTTCGCAAATCATATTATATCTTACCATGAAACATAGAAATGAGATGCGATATCGCGTTTTAAGAATCATAAGAACTCTATAGCTACGATACGCAGAAATCTGCAAACGCTCTTTCCTTGCAAGGAAGTGTCGCATTAACATTCATATGAAGTGTACACGAGGAATACATAACACTTCGCAAATCATATTATATCTTACCATGAAACATAGAAATGAGGTGCGATATCGCGTCTTAAGAAGCATTAGAACTCTATCGCTACGATACCTAGATATCTGCAGACGCTATTTCCTAGCAAGGAAGTGTCGCAATTACATTCATTTGAAGTGTAGACGAGGAATACATAACACTTCGCAAATTATATAATATCTTACCATGAAAGATTGAAATGAGATGCGATATCGCGTTTTTAGAAGTATTAGAACTCTGTTGCTACGATACCTAGACATCTGCAGACGTTATTTCCTAGCAAGGAAGTGTCGCATTTACATTCATTTGAAGTGTAGACGAGGAATACATAACACTACGCAGATCATATTATATCTTACCATGAAACATAGAAATGTGATGCGATATCGCGTTTTAAGAAGCATTTGAAATCTATTGCTACGATACGTAGACATCTGCAAACGCTATTTCTTTGCAAGGAAGTGTCGCATTTACATTCATTTGAAGTGTAGACGAGGAATACATCACACTTCGCAAATCATATTATATCTTACCATGAAACATAGAAATGAGATGCGATATTGCGTTTTGAGAAGCATTAGATCCCTATCGCTACGATACCTAGACATCTGCAGATGCTATTTCCTTTCAAGGAAGTGTCGCATTTACATTCATTTGAAGTGTAGACGAGGAGTACATAACACTTCGCAAATCATATTATATCTTACCATGAAACATAGAAATGAGATGCGATATTGTGTTTTGAGAAACATTAGAACCCTATCGCTACGATACCTAGCCATCTGCAGACGCTTTTTCATTTCAAGGAAGTGTCGCATTTACATTCATTTGAAGTGTAGACGAGGAGTACATAACACTTCGCAAATCATATTATATCTTACCATGAAACATAGAAATGAGGTGCGATATCGCGTTTTAAGAAGCATTAGAACTCTATCGCTACGATGCCTAGACATCTGCAGACGCTATTTCCTAGCAAGGAAGTTTCGCATTTACATTCATTTGAAGTGTAGACGAGGAATATATAACACTTCGCAAATCATATTATATCTTACTATGAAACATAGAAATGAGATGCTATATCGCGTTTTAAGAAGCATTAGAACTCTATCGCTACGATGCCTAGACATCTGCAGACGCTATTTCCTAGCAAGGAAGTTTCGCATTTACATTCATTTGAAGTGTAGACGAGGAATACATAACGCTTCGCAAATCATATTATATCTTACCATGAAACATATAAGTGAGATGCGATATCGCGTTTTGAGAATCATAAGAACTCTATTGCTACGATACGTAGACATCTGCAAACGCTATTTCCTTGCAAGGATGTGTCGCATTTACATTCATTTGAAGTGAAGACGAGGAATATATAACACTTCGCAAATCATATTATATCTTACCATGAAACATAGAAATGAGATGCGATATCGCGTTTTAAGAAGCATTAGAAATCTATTGCTACGATACGTAGACATCTGCAAACGCTATTTCCTAGCGAGGAAGTGTCGCATTCACATTCATTTGAAGTGTAGACGAGGAATACATAATACTTCGCAAATTATATTACATCTTACCATGAAACATAGAAATGAGATGCTATATCGCGTTTTAAGAATCATAAGAACTCTATTGCTACGATACGTAGACATCTGCAAACGCTATTTCCTTGCAAGGAGGAGTCGCATTTACATTCATTTGAATCGTAGACGAGGAATGCACAACACTTCGCAATGAATATTATATCTTATCATGAAACATAGATATGAGATGCAATATCTCGTTTTAAGAAGCACTTGAACTCTATTGCTACGATACCTAGACATCTGCAGACGCTATTTCCTAGCAAGGAAGTGCCGCATTTACATTCATATGAAGTGTAGACGAGGAATACATAACACTACGCAAATCATATTATATCTTACCATGAAACATAGAAATGTGATGCGATATCGCGTTTTAAGAAGCATTTGAAATCTATTGCTACGATACGTAGACATCTGCAAACGCTATTTCTTTGCAAGGAAGTGTCGCATTTACATTCATTTGAAGTGTAGAAGTGGAATACACACACTTCGCAAATCATATTATATCTTACCATGAAACATAGAAATGAGATGCGATATCGCGTTTTAATAAGCATTAGAACTCTACTGCTACGATACCTAGATATCTGCAGACGCTATTTCCTAGCAAGGAAGTGCCGCATTTACATTCATATGAAGTGTAGACGTGGAATACACACACTTCGCAAATCATATTATATCTTACCATGAACCATAGAAATGAAATGCGATATCGCGTTTTAAGTATCATAAGAACTCTATTGCTACGATACTTAGACATCTTGAAACGCTCTTTCCTTGCAAGGAAGTGTCGCATTAACATTCATATGAAGTGCACACGAGGAATATATAACACTTCGCAAATCTTATTATATCTTACCATGAAACATGGAAATGAGATGCGATATCGCGTTTTAAGAAGCATTAGAACACTATTGCTAAGATACGTAGACATCTGCAAACGCTATTTCCTTGCTAGGAAGTGTCGCATTTACATTCATTTGAAGTGTAGACGAAGAATACATAACACTTCGCAAATCATATTATATCTTACCATGAAACATAGAAATGAGATGCGATATCGCGTTTTAAGAATCATTAGAACTCTATAGCTGCGATACGCAGAAATCTGCAAACGCTATTTCCTTGCAAGGAAGTGTCGCATTTACATTCATTTGAAGTGTAGACGAGGAATACATAACACTTCGCAAATCATATTATATCTCACCATGAAACATAGAAATGAGGTGCGATATCGCGTTTTAAGAAGCATTAGAACTCTATCGCTACGATACCTAGATATCTGCAGACGCTATTTCCTAGCAAGGAAGTGTCGCATTTACATTCACTTGAAGTGTAGACGAGGAATACATGACACCTCGCAAATCATATAATATCTTACCATGAAACATGGAAATGAGATGCGATATCGCGTTGTAAGAATCATAAGAACACTATTGCTACGATACGTAGACATCTGCAAACGCTATTTCCTACCAAGGAAGTGTCGCATTTACATTCATATGAAGTGTAGACGAGGAATACATAACACTTCGCAAATCATATTATATCTTACCATGAAACATAGAAATGAGGTGCGATATCCCGTTTTAAGAAGCATTAGAACCATATTGCTACGATAGGTAGACATCTGCAAACGCTATTTCTTTGCAAGGAAGTGTCGCATTTACATTCTTTTGAAGTGTAGACGTGGAATACACACACTTCGCAAATCATATTATATCTTACCATGAAACATAGAAATGAGATGCGTTATCGCGTTTTAATAAGCATTAGAACACTACTGCTGCGATAGGTAGACATCTGCAAACGCTATTTCCTTGCAAGGAAGTGTGGCATTTACATTCATTTGAAGTGTAGACGAGGAATACATCACACTTCGCAAATCATATTATATCTTACCATGAAACATAGAAATGAGATGCGATATCGCGTTTTAAGAAGCATTAGAACTCTATCGCTACGATACCTAAACATCTGCAGACGCTATTTCCTTTCAAGGAAGTGTAACATTTACATTCATTTGAAGTGCAGACGAGGAGTACATAACACTTCGCAAATCATATTATATCTTACCATGAAACATAGAAATGATATGCGATTACGCGTTTTAAGAATCGTAAGAACACTATAGCTACGATACGCAGAAATCTGCAAACGCTATTTCCTTGCAAGGATGTGTCGCATTTACATTCATTTGAAGTGTAGACGAGGAATATATAACACTTCGCAAATCATATTATATCTTACCATGAAACATAGAAATGAGATGCTATATCGCGTTTTAAGAATCATAAGAACTCTATTGCTACGATACGTAGACATCTGCAAACGCTATTTCCTTGCAAGGAAGAGTCGCATTTACATTCACTTGAATCGTAGACGAGGAATGCATAACACTTCGCAATGAATATTATATCTTATCATGAAACATAGATATGAGATGCAATATCTCGTTTTAAGAAGCACTTGAACTCTATTGCTACGATACCTAGACATCTGCAGACGCTATTTCCTAGCAAGGAAGTGCCGCATTTACATTCATATGAAGTGTAGACGAGGAATACATAACACTTCGCAAATCATATTATATCTTACCATGAAACATAGAAATGAGGTGCGATATCGCGTTTTATGAAGCAATAGAACCCTATTGCTACGATAGGTAGACATCTGCAAACGCTATTTCTTTGCAAGCAAGTGTCGCATTTACATTCTTTTGAAGTGTAGACGTGGAATACACACACTTCGCAAATCATATTATATCTTACCATGAAACATAGAAATGAGATGCGATATCGCGTTTTAATAAGCATTAGAACTCTACTGCTACGATAGGTAGACATCTGCAAACGCTATTTCCTTGCAAGGAAGTGTCGCATTTACATTCATTTGAAGTGTAGACGAGGAATACATCACACTTCGCAAACCAAATTATATCTTACCATGAAACATAGAAATGAGATGCGATATCGCGTTTTAAGAAGCATTAGAACTCTATCGCTACGATACCTAGACATCTACAGACGCTATTTCCTTTCAAGGAAGTGCCGCATTTACATTCATTTGAAGTGTAGACGAGGAGTACATAACACTTCGCAAATCATATTATATCTTACCATGAAACATAGAAATGAGATGCGATTTCGCGTTTTAGGAATCATAAGAACTCTATTGCTACGATACTTAGACATCTGCAAACGCTCTTTCCTTGCAAGGAAGTGTCGCATTAACATTCATATGAAGTGTAGACGAGGAATACATTACACTTCGCAAATCATATTATATCTTACCATGAAACATGGAAATGAGATGCGATATCGCGTTTTAAGAAGCATTCGAACACTATTCCTACGATTCCTAGACATCTACAGACGCTATTTCCTTTCAAGGAAGTGTCGCATTTACATTCATTTGAAGTGTAGACGAGGAGTACATAACACTTCGCAAATCATATTATATCTTACCATGAAACATAGAAATGAGATGCGATTTCGCGTTTTAGGAATCATAAGAACTCTATTGCTACGATACTTAGACATCTGCAAACGCTCTTTCCTTGCAAGGAAGTGTCGCATTAACATTCATATGAAGTGTAGACGAGGAATACATTACACTTCGCAAATCATATTATATCTTACCATGAAACATGGAAATGAGATGCGATATCGCGTTTTAAGAAGCATTCGAACACTATTCCTACGATACGTAGACATCTGCAAACGCTATTTCCTTGCTAGGAAGTGTCGCATTTACATTCATTTGAAGTGTAGACGAGGAATACATAACACTTCGCAAATCATATTATATCTTACCATGAAACATAGAAATGTGATGCGATATCGCGTTTTAAGAAGCATTTGAAATCTATTGCTACGATACGTAGACATCTGCAAACGCTATTTCTTTGCAAGGAAGTGTCGCATTTACATTCATTTGAAATGTAGACGTGGAATACACACACTTCGCAAATCATATTATATCTTACCATGAAACATAGAAATGAAATGCGATATCGCGTTTTAAGTATCATAAGAGCTCTATTGCTACGATACTTAGACATCTGCAAACGCTCTTTCCTTGCAAGGAAGTGTCGCATTAACATTCATATGAAGTGTACACGAGGAATACATAACACTTCGCAAATCATATTATTTCTTACCATGAAACATGGAAATGAGATGCGATATCGCGTTTTAAGAAGCATTAGAACACTAATGCTAATATACGTAGACATCTGCAAACGCTATTTCCTTGCTAGGAAGTGTCGCATTTACATTCATTTGAAGTGTAGACGAAGAATACATAACACTTCGCAAATCATATTATATCTTACCCTGAAACATAGAAATGAGATGCGATATCGCGTTTTAAGAATCATAAGAACTCTATAGCTACGATACGCAGAAATCTGCAAACGCTCTTTCCTTGCAAGGAAGTGTCGCATTAACATTCATATGAAGTGTACACGAGGAATACATAACACATCGCAAATCATATTATATCTTACCATGAAACATGGAAATGAGATGCGATATCGCGTTTTAAGAAGCATTAGAACACTATTGCTACGATACGTAGACATCTGCAAACGCTATTTCCTACCAAGGAAGTGTCGCATTTACATTCATATGAAGTGTAGACGAGGAATACATAACACTTCGCAAATCATATTATATCTTACCATGAAACATAGAAATGAGGTGCGATATCGCGTTTTATGAAGCAATAGAACCCTATTGCTACGATAGGTAGACATCTGCAAACGCTATTTCTTTGCAAGCAAGTGTCGCATTTACATTCTTTTGAAGTGTAGACGTGGAATACACACACTTCGCAAATCATATTATATCTTACCATGAAACATAGAAATGAGATGCGTTATCGCGTTTTAATAAGCATTAGAACACTACTGCTACGATAGGTAGACATCTGCAAACGCTATTTCCTTGCAAGGAAGTGTCGCATTTACATTCATTTGAAGTGTAGACGAGGAATACATCACACTTCGCAAACCAAATTATATCTTACCATGAAACATAGAAATGAGATGCGATATCGCGTTTTAAGAAGCATTAGAACTCTATCGCTACGATACCTAGACATCTGCAGACGCTATTTCCTTTCAAGGAAGTGTCGCATTTACATTCATTTGAAGTGTAGACGAGGAGTACATAACACTTCGCAAATCATATTATATCTTACCATGAAACATAGAAATGAGATGCGATTTCGCGTTTTAGGAATCATAAGAACTCTATTGCTACGATACTTAGACATCTGCAAACGCTCTTTCCTTGCAAGGAAGTGTCGCATTAACATTCATATGAAGTGTAGACGAGGAATACATAACACTTCGCAAATCATATTATATCTTACCATGAAACATGGAAATGAGATGCGATATCGCGTTTTAAGAAGCATTCGAACACTATTCCTACGATACGTAGACATCTGCAAACGCTATTTCCTTGCTAGGAAGTGTCGCATTTACATTCATTTGAAGTGTAGACGAGGAATACATAACACTTCGCAAATCATATTATATCTTACCATGAAACATAGAAATGTGATGCGATATCGCGTTTTAAGAAGCATTTGAAATCTATTGCTACGATACGTAGACATCTGCAAACGCTATTTCTTTGCAAGGAAGTGTCGCATTTACATTCATTTGAAATGTAGACGTGGAATACACACACTTCGCAAATCATATTATATCTTACCATGAAACATAGAAATGAAATGCGATATCGCGTTTTAAGTATCATAAGAGCTCTATTGCTACGATACTTAGACATCTGCAAACGCTCTTTCCTTGCAAGGAAGTGTCGCATTAACATTCATATGAAGTGTACACGAGGAATACATAACACTTCGCAAATCATATTATTTCTTACCATGAAACATGGAAATGAGATGCGATATCGCGTTTTAAGAAGCATTAGAACACTAATGCTAATATACGTAGACATCTGCAAACGCTATTTCCTTGCTAGGAAGTGTCGCATTTACATTCATTTGAAGTGTAGACGAAGAATACATAACACTTCGCAAATCATATTATATCTTACCCTGAAACATAGAAATGAGATGCGATATCGCGTTTTAAGAATCATAAGAACTCTATAGCTACGATACGCAGAAATCTGCAAACGCTCTTTCCTTGCAAGGAAGTGTCGCATTAACATTCATATGAAGTGTACACGAGGAATACATAACACATCGCAAATCATATTATATCTTACCATGAAACATGGAAATGAGATGCGATATCGCGTTTTAAGAAGCATTAGAACACTATTGCTAAGATACGTAGACATCTGCAAACGATATTTCCTTGCTAGGAAGTGTCGCATTTACATTCATTTGAAGTGTAGACGAAGAATACATAACACTTCGCAAATCATATTATATCTTACCATGAAACATAGAAATGAGATGCGATATAGCGTTTTAAGAATCATAAGAACTCTATAGCTGCGATACGCAGTAATCTGCAAACGCTATTTCCTTGCAAGGAAGTGTCGCATTTACATTCATTTGAAGTGTAGACGAGGAATACATAGCACTTCGCAAATCATATTATATCTTACCATGAAACATAGAAATGTGGTGCGATATCGCGTTTTAAGAAGCATTAGAACTCTATCGCTACGATACCTAGATATCTGCAGACGCTATTTCCTAGCAAGGAAGTGTCGCATTTACATTCATTTGAAGTGTAGACGAGGAATACATAACACTTCGCAAATTATATAATATCTTACCATGAAACATAGAAATGAGATGCGTTATCGCGTTTTTAGAAGCATTAGAACGCTGTTGCTACGATACCTAGACATCTGCAGACGCTATTTCCTAGCAAGGAAGTGTCGCATTTACATTCATTTGAAGTCTAGACGAGGAGTACATAACACTACGCAAATCATATTATATCTTACCATGAAACATAGAAATGTGATGCGATATCGCGTTTTAAGAAGCATTTGAAATCTATTGCTACGATACGTAGACATCTGCAAACGCTATTTCTTTGCAAGGAAGTGTCGCATTTACATTCATTTGAAGTGTAGACGTGGAATACACACACTTCGCAAATCATATTATATCTTACCATGAATCATAGAAATGAAATGCGATATCGCGTTTTAATAAGCATTAGAACTCTACTGCTACGATAGGTAGACATCTGCAAACGCTATTTCCTTGCAAGGAAGTGTCGCATTTACATTCATTTGAAGTGTAGACGAGGAGTACATAACACTTCGCAAATCATATTATATCTTACCATGAAACATAGAAATGAGATGCGATATTGTGTTTTGAGAAACGTTAGAACTCTATCGCTGCGACACCTAGCCATCTGCAGACGCTATTTCATTTCAAGGAAGTGTCGCATTTACATTCATTTGAAGTGTAGACGAGGAATACATAACACTACGTAAATCATATTATATCTTACCATGAAACATAGAAATGAGATGCGATTTCGCGTTTTAACAATCATAAGAACTCTATTGCTACGATACTTAGACATCTGCAAACGCTATTTCCTTGCTAGGAAGTATCGCATTTACATTCATTTGAAGTGTAGACGTGGAATACACACACTTCGCAAATCATATTATATCTTACCATGAAACATAGAAATGAAATGCGATATCGCGTTTTAATAAGCATTAGAACTCTACTGCTACGACAGGTAGACATCTGCAAACGCAATTTCCTTGCAAGGAAGTTTCGCATTTACATTCATTTGAAGTGTAGACGAGGAATACATCACACTTCGCAAATCATATTATATCTTACCATGAAACATAGAAATGAGATGCGATATTGCGTTTTGAGAAGCATTAGAACCCTATCGCTACGATACCTAGACATCTGCAGATGCTATTTCCTTTCAAGGAAGTGTCGCATTAACATTCATATGAAGTGTACACGAGGAATACATAACACATCGCAAATCATATTATATCTTACCATGAAACATGGAAATGAGATGCGATATCGCGTTTTAAGAAGCATTAGAACACTATTGCTAAGATACGTAGACATCTGCAAACGATATTTCCTTGCTAGGAAGTGTCGCATTTACATTCATTTGAAGTGTAGACGAAGAATACATAACACTTCGCAAATCATATTATATCTTACCATGAAACATAGAAATGAGGTGCGATATCGCGTTTTAAGAAGTATTAGAAATCTATCGCTACGATACCTAGATATTTGCAGACGCTATTTCCTAGCGAGGAAGTGTCGCATTTACATTCATTTGAAGTGTAGACGTGGAATACACACACTTCGCAAATCATACTATATCTTACCATGAAACATAGAAATGAAATGCGATATCGCGTTTTAATAAGCATTAGAACATTACTGCTACGATAGGTAGACATCTGCAAACGCTATTTCCTTGCAAGGAAGTGTCGCATTTACATTCATTTGAAGTGTAGACGTGCAATACACACACTTCGCAAATCATATTATATCTTACCATGAAACATAGAAATGAAATGCGATATCGCGTTTTAAGAAGCATTTGAAATCTATTGCTACGATACGTAGACATCTGCAAACGCTATTTCTTTGCAAGGAAGTGTCGCATTTACATTCATTTGAAGTGTAGACGAGGAATACGTCACACTTCGCAAATCATATTATATCTTACCATGAAACATAGAAATGAGATGCGATATTGCGTTTTGAGAAGCATTAGAACCCTATCGCTACGATACCTAGACATCTGCAGACGCTATTTCCTTTCAAGGAAGTGTCGCATTTACATTCATTTGAAGTGTAGACGAGGAGTACATAACACTTCCCAAATCATATTATATCTTACCATGAAACATGGAAATGAGTTGCGATATCGCGTTTTAAGAAGCATTAGAACACTATTGCTAAGATACGTAGACATCTGCAAACGATATTTCCTTGCTTGGAAGTGTCGCATTTACATTCGTTTGAAGTGTAGACGAAGAACACATAACACTTCGCAAATCATATTATATCTTACCATGAAACATAGAAATGAGATGCGATATCGCGTTTTAAGAATCATAAGAACTCTATAGCTGCGAAACGCAGTAATCTGCAAACGCTATTTCCTTGCAAGGAAGTGTCGCATTTACATTCATTTGAAGTGTAGACGAGGAATACATAACACTTCGCAAATCATATTATATCTTAACATGAAACATAGAAATGAGATGCGATATCGCGTTTTAAGAATCATAAGACATCTATTGCTACGATACGTAGACATCTGCAGACTCTATTTCCTTACAAGGAAGTGTCGCATTTACATTCATTTGAAGTGTAGACGAGGAATACATAACACCTCGCAAATCATATAATATCCTACCATGAAACATAGAAATGAGATGCTATATCGCGTTTTAAGAAGCATTAGAACTCTATTGCTACGATACCTAGACAACTGCAGACGCTATTTCCTAGCAAGGAAGTGTCGCATTTACGTTCATTTGAATCGTAGACGTAGAATGCATAACACTTCGCAATGAATAATATATCTTAGCATGAAACATAGATATGTGATGCAATATCTCGTTTTAAGAAGCATTTGAACTCTATTGCTTCGATACGTAGACATCTGCAAACGCTATTTCCTTGCAAGGAAGTGTCGCATTTACATTCATTTGAAGTGTAGACGAGGAATACATAACAATTCGCAAATCATATTATATCTTACCATGAAACATAGAAATGAGATGAGATATCGCGTTTTAAGAATCACAAGAACTCTATTGCTACGATACGTAGACATCTGCAAACGCTATTTCCTTGCAAGAAAGTGTCGCATTTACATTCATTTGAATCGTATACGAGGAATGCATAACACTTCGCAATGAATATTATATCTTATCATGAAACGTAGATATGAGATGCTATATCTCGTTTTAAGAAGCATTTGAACTCTATAGCTACGATACCTAGACATCTGCAGACGCTATTTCCTAGCAAGGAAGAGTCGCATTTACATTCATTTGAAGTGTAGACGAGGAATACATAACACTTCGCAAATCGTATTATATCTTACCATGAAACATAGAAATGAGATGTGATATCGCGTTTTAAGAATCACAAGAACTATATTGCTACGATACGTAGACATCTGCAAACGCTATTTCCTTGCGAGAAAGTGTCGCATTTACATTCATTTGAATCGTATACGAGGAATGCATAACACTTCGCAATGAATATTATATCTTATCATGAAACGTAGATATGAGATGCTATATCTCGTTTTAAGAAGCATTTGAACTCTATTGCTACGATACCTAGACATCTGCAGACGCTATTTCCTAGCAAGGAAGTGTCGCATTTACATTCATTTGAAGTGTAAACGAGGAATACATGACACTTCGCGAATCATATTATATCTTACTATGAAACACAGGAATGAGATGCGATATCGCGTTTTAAGAGGCATTAGAACTCTATTGCTACGATACCTAGACATCTGCAGTCGCTATTTCCTAGCAAGGAAGTGTCGCATTTACATTCATTTGAAGTGTTGACGAGGAATACATGACACTTCGCAAATCATATTATATCTTACCATGAAACATAGAAATGAGACGCGATATCGCGTTTTAAGAATCATAGGAACTCTATTGTTACGATACGTAGACATCTGCAAACGCTATTTCCTTGCAAGGAAGTGTCGCATTTACGTTCATTTGAATCGCAGACGAGGAATGCATAACACTTCGCAATGAATATTATATCTTACCATGAAACATAGAAATGAGATGCGATATCGCGTTTTAAGAAGCATAAGAACTCTACTGCTACGATAGGCAGACATCTGCAAACGCTATTTCCTTGCAAGGAAGTGTTGCATTTACATTCATTTGAAGTGTAGACGAGGAATACATCACACTTCGCAAATCATATTATATCCTACCATGAAACATAGAAATGAGATGCGATATTGCGTTTTGAGAAGCATTAGAACTCTATCGCTACGATACCTAGACATCTGCAGACGCTATTTCCTTTCAAGGGAGTGTCGCATTTACATTCATTTGAAGTGTAGACGAGGAGCACATAACACTACGCAAATCATATTATATCTTACCATGAAACATAGAAATGAGGTGCGATATCGCGTTTTAAGAAGCATTAGAACTCTGTTGCTACGATAGCTAGACATCTGCAGACGCTATTTCCTAGCAAGGAAGTGTCGCATTTACATTCACTTGAAGTGTAGACGAGGAATACATGACACCTCGCGAATCATATAATATCTTACCATGAAACATGGAAATGAGATGCGATATCGCGTTGTAAGAATCATAAGAACACTATTGCTACGATACGTAGACATCTGCAAACGCTATTTCCTACCAAGGAAGTGTCGCATTTACATTCATATGAAGTGTAGACGAGGAATACATAACACTTCGCAAATCATATTATATCTTACCATGAAACATAGAAATGAGGTGCGATATCGCGTTTTAAGAAGCATTAGAACCCTATTGCTACGATAGGTAGACATCTGCAAACGCTATTTCTTTGCAAGGAAGTGTCGCATTTACATTCTTTTGAAGTGTAGACGTGGAATACACACACTTCGCAAATCATATTATATCTTACCATGAAACATAGAAATGAGATGCGTTATCGCGTTTTAATAAGCATTAGAACACTACTGCTGCGATAGGTAGACATCTGCAAACGCTATTTCCTTGCAAGGAAGTGTCGCATTGACATTCATTTGAAGTGTAGACGAGGAATACATCACACTTCGCAAATCATATTATACCTCACCATGAAACATAGAAATGAGATGCTATATCGCGTTATAAGAATCATAAGAACTCTATTGCTACGATACGTAGACATCTGCAAACGCTATTTCCTTGCAAGGAAGAGTCGCATTTACATTCACTTGAATCGTAGGCGAGGAATGCATAACACTTCGCAATGAATATTATATCTTATCATGAAACATAGATATGAGATGCAATATCTCGTTTTAAGAAGCACTTGAACTCTATTGCTACGATACCTAGACATCTGCAGACGCTATTTCCTAGCAAGGAAGTGCCGCATTTACATTCATATGAAGTGTAGACGAGGAATACATAACACTACGCAAATCATATTATATCTTACCATGAAACATAGAAATGTGATGCGATATCGCGTTTTAAGAAGCATTTGAAATCTATTGCTACGATACGTAGACATCTGCAAACGCTATTTCTTTGCAAGGAAGTGTCGCATTTACATTCATTTGAAGTGTAGACGTGGAATACACACACTTCGCAAATCATATTATATCTTACCATGAAACATAGAAATGAGATGCGATATCGCGTTTTAATAAGCATTAGAACTCTACTGCTACGATACCTAGACATCAGCAGACGCTGTTTCCTAGCAAGGAAGTGCCGCATTTACATTCATATGAAGTGTAGACGTGGAATACACACACTTCGCAAATCATATTATATCTTACCATGAACCATAGAAATGAAATGCGATATCGCGTTTTAAGTATCATAAGAACTCTATTGCTACGATACTTAGACATCTTGAAACGCTCTTTCCTTGCAAGGAAGTGTCGCATTTACATTCATATGAAGTGTACACGAGGAATACATAACACATCGCAAATCATATTATTTCTTACCATGAAACATGGAAATGAGATTCGATATCGCGTTTTAAGAAGCATTAGAACACTATTGCTAAGATACGTGGACATCTGCAAACGCTATTTCCTTGCTAGGAAGTGTCGCATTAACATTCATATGAAGTGTAGACGAGGAATACATAACACTTCGCAAATCATATTATATCTTACCATGAAACATGGAAATGAGATGCGATATCGCGTTGTAAGAATCATAAGAACACTATTGCTACGATACGTAGACATCTGCAAACGCTATTTCCTACCAAGGAAGTGTCGCATTTACATTCATATGAAGTGTAGACGAGGAATACATAACACTTCGCAAATCATATTATATCTTACCATGAAACATAGAAATGAGGTGCGATATCGCGTTTTATGAAGCAATAGAACCCTATTGCTACGATAGGTAGACATCTGCAAACGCTATTTCTTTGCAAGCAAGTGTCGCATTTACATTCTTTTGAAGTGTAGACGTGGAATACACACACTTCGCAAATCATATTATATCTTACCATGAAACATAGAAATGAGATGCGTTATCGCGTTTTAATAAGCATTAGAACACTACTGCTACGATAGGTAGACATCTGCAAACGCTATTTCCTTGCTAGGAAGTGTCGCATTTACATTCATTTGAAGTGTAGACGAGGAATACATAACACTTCGCAAATCATATTATATCTTACCATGAAACATAGAAATGTGATGCGATATCGCGTTTTAAGAAGCATTTGAAATCTATTGCTACGATACGTAGACATCTGCAAACGCTATTTCTTTGCAAGGAAGTGTCGCATTTACATTCATTTGAAATGTAGACGTGGAATATACACACTTCGCAAATCATATTATATCTTACCATGAAACATAGAAATGAAATGCGATATCGCGTTTTAAGTATCATAAGAGCTCTATTGCTACGATACTTAGACATCTGCAAACGCTCTTTCCTTGCAAGGAAGTGTCGCATTAACATTCATATGAAGTGTACACGAGGAATACATAACACTTCGCAAATCATATTATTTCTTACCATGAAACATGGAAATGAGATGCGATATCGCGTTTTAAGAAGCATTAGAACACTAATGCTAATATACGTAGACATCTGCAAACGCTATTTCCTTGCTAGGAAGTGTCGCATTTACATTCATTTGAAGTGTAGACGAAGAATACATAACACTTCGCAAATCATATTATATCTTACCCTGAAACATAGAAATGAGATGCGATATCGCGTTTTAAGAATCATAAGAACTCTATAGCTACGATACGCAGAAATCTGCAAACGCTCTTTCCTTGCAAGGAAGTGTCGCATTTACATTCATTTGAAGTGTAGACGAGGAATACATAGCACTTCGCAAATCATAATATATCTTACCATGAAACATAGAAATGTGGTGCGATATCGCGTTTTAAGAAGCATTAGAACTCTATCGCTACGATACCTAGATATCTGCAGACGCTATTTCCTAGCAAGGAAGTGTCGCATTTACATTCATTTGAAGTGTAGACGAGGAATACATAACACTTCGCAAATTATATAATATCTTACCATGAAACATAGAAATGAGATGCGTTATCGCGTTTTTAGAAGCATTAGAACGCTGTTGCTACGATACCTAGACATCTGCAGACGCTATTTCCTAGCAAGGAAGTGTCGCATTTACATTCATTTGAAGTCTAGACGAGGAGTACATAACACTACGCAAATCATATTATATCTTACCATGAAACATAGAAATGTGATGCGATATCGCGTTTTAAGAAGCATTTGAAATCTATTGCTACGATACGTAGACATCTGCAAACGCTATTTCTTTGCAAGGAAGTGTCGCATTTACATTCATTTGAAGTGTAGACGTGGAATACACACACTTCGCAAATCATATTATATCTTACCATGAATCATAGAAATGAAATGCGATATTGCGTTTTAATAAGCATTAGAACTCTACTGCTACGATAGGTAGACATCTGCAAACGCTATTTCCTTGCAAGGAAGTGTCGCATTTACATTCATTTGAAGTGTAGACGAGGAGTACATAACACTTCGCAAATCATATTATATCTTACCATGAAACATAGAAATGAGATGCGATATTGTGTTTTGAGAAACATTAGAACTCTATCGCTGCGACACCTAGCCATCTGCAGACGCTATTTCATTTCAAGGAAGTGTCGCATTTACATTCATTTGAAGTGTAGACGAGGAATACATAACACTACGTAAATCATATTATATCTTACCATGAAACATAGAAATGTGATGCAATATCGCGTTTTAAGAAGCATTTGAAATCTATTGCTACGATACGTAGACATCTGCAAACGCTATTTCTTTGCAAGGAAGTGTCGCATTTACATTCATTTGAAGTGTAGACGAGGAATACGTCACACTTCGCAAATCATATTATATCTTACCATGAAACATAGAAATGAGATGCGATATTGCGTTTTGAGAAGCATTAGAACCCTATCGCTACGATACCTAGACATCTGCAGACGCTATTTCCTTTCAAGGAAGTGTCGCATTTACATTCATTTGAAGTGTAGACGAGGAGTACATAACACTTCGCAAATCATATTATATCTTACCATGAAACATGGAAATGAGTTGCGATATCGCGTTTTAAGAAGCATTAGAACACTATTGCTAAGATACGTAGACATCTGCAAACGATATTTCCTTGCTTGGAAGTGTCGCATTTACATTCGTTTGAAGTGTAGACGAAGAATACATAACACTTCGCAAATCATATTATATCTTACCATGAAACATAGAAATGAGATGCGATATCGCGTTTTAAGAATCATAAGAACTCTATAGCTGCGAAACGCAGTAATCTGCAAACGCTATTTCCTTGCAAGGAAGTGTCGCATTTACATTCATTTGAAGTGTAGACGAGGAATACATAACACTTCGCAAATCATATTATATCTTACCATGAAACATAGAAGTGAGATGCGATATCGCGTTTTGAGAATCTTAAGAACTCTATTGCTACGATACGTAGACATCTGCAAACGCTATTTCCTTGCAAGGATGTGTCGCATTTACATTCATTTGAAGTGTAGACGAGGAATATATAACACTTCGCAAATCATATTATATCTTACCATGAAACATAGAAATGAGATGCGATATCGCGTTTTAAGAAGCATTAGAAATCTATTGCTACGATACGTAGACATCTCCAAACGCTATTTCCTAGCGAGGAAGTGTCGCATTCACATTCATTTGAAGTGTAGACGAGGAATACATAGTACTTCGCAAATTATATTATATCTTACCATGAAACATAGAAATGAGATGCTATATCGCGTTTTAAGAATCATAAGTACTCTATTGCTACGATACGTAGACATCTGCAAACGCTATTTCCTTGCAAGGAAGAGTCGCATTTACATTCATTTGAATCGTAGACGAGGAATGCATAACACTTCGCAATGAATATTATATCTTATCATGAAACATAGATATGAGATGCAATATCTCGTTTTAAGAAGCACTTGAACACTATTGCTACGATACCTAGACATCTGCAGACGCTATTTCCTAGCAAGGAAGTGCCGCATTTACATTCATATGAAGTGTAGACGTGCAATACACACACTTCGCAAATCATATTATATCTTACCATGAAACATAGAAATGAAATGCGATATCGCGTTTTAAGTATCATAAGAACTCTATTGCTACGATACTTAGACATCTTGAAACGCTCTTTCCTTGCAAGGAAGTGTCGCATTAACATTCATATGAAGTGTACACGAGGAATACATAACACTTCGCAAATCATATTATATCTTACCATGAAACATAGAAATGAGATGCGATATTGCGTTTTGAGAAGCATTAGAACCCTATCGCTACGATACCTAGACATCTGCAGACGCTATTTCCTTTCAAGGAAGTGTCGCATTTACATTCATTTGAAGTGTAGACGAGGAGTACATAACACTTCGCAAATCATATTATATCTTACCATGAAACATGGAAATGAGTTGCGATATCGCGTTTTAAGAAGCATTAGAACACTATTGCTAAGATACGTAGACATCTGCAAACGATATTTCCTTGCTTGGAAGTGTCGCATTTACATTCGTTTGAAGTGTAGACGATGAATACATAACACTTCGCAAATCATATTATATCTTACCATGAAACATAGAAATGAGATGCGATATCGCGTTTTAAGAATCATAAGAACTCTATAGCTGCGAAACGCAGTAATCTGCAAACGCTATTTCCTTGCAAGGATGTGTCGCATTTACATTCATTTGAAGTGTAGACGAGGAATACATAACACTTCGCAAATCATATTATATCTTACCATGAAACATAGAAGTGAGATGCGATATCGCGTTTTGAGAATCATAAGAACTCTATAGCTACGATACACAGAAATCTGCAAACGCTCTTTCCTTGCAAGGAAGTGTCGCATTAACATTCATATGAAGTGTATACGAGGAATACATAACACTTCGCAAATCATATTATATCTTACCATGAAACATGGAAATGAGATGCGATATCGCGTTTTAAGAAGCATTAGAACACTATTTCTAAGATACGTAGACATCTGCAAACGCTATTTCCTTGCTAGGAAGTGTCGCATTTACATTCATTTGAAGTGTAGACGAAGAATACATAACACTTCGCAAATCATATTATATCTTACCATGAAACATAGAAATGAGATGCGATATCGCGTTTTAAGAATCATAAGAACTCTATTGCTACGATACGTAGACATCTGCAAACGCTATTTCCTACCGAGGAAGTGTCATATTCACATCCATTTGAAGTGTAGAAGAGGAATACATAACACTTCGCAAATCATATTATATCTTACCATGAAACATAGAAATGAGATGCGATATCGCGTTTTAAGAAGCATTAGAACTCAACTGCTACGATAGGTAGACATCTGCAAATGCTATTTCCTTGCAAGGAAGTTTCGCATTTACATTCATTTGAAGTGTAGACGAGGAATACATCACACTTCGCAAATCATGTTATATCTTACCATGAAACATGGAAATGAGATGCGATATCCCGTTTTAAGAAGCATTAGAAATCTATTGCTACGATACGTAGACATCTGCAAACGCTATTTCTTTCCAAGGAAGTGTCGCATTTACATTCATTTGAAGTGTAGACGAGGAATACATAACACTTCGCAAATCATATTATATCTTACCATGAAACATAGAAATGAGAAGCGATATCGCGTTTTAAGAAGCATTAGAACTCTACTGCTACGATAGGTAGACATCTGCAAACGCTATATCCTTGCAAGGAAGTGTCGCATTTACATTCATTTGAAGTGTAGACGAGGAATACATCATACTTCGCAAATCATATTATATCTTACCATGAAACACAGAAATGAGATGCGATATTGCGTTTTGAGGAGCATTAGAACTCTATCGCTACGATACCTAGACATCTGCAGACGCTATTTCCTTTCAAGGGAGTGTCGCATTTACATTCAATTGAAGTGTAGACGAGGAGCACATAACTCTACGCAAATCATATTATATCTTACCATGAAACATAGAAATGAGATGCGATATCGCGTTTTAAGAATCATAAGAACTCTATTGCTACGATACGTAGACATCTGCAAACGAACTTTCCTTGCAAGGAAGTGTCGCATTAACATTCATATGAAGTGTAGACGAGGAATACATAACACTTCGCAAATCATATTATATCTTAACATGAAACATAGAAATGAGATGCGATATCGCGTTTTAAGAATCATAAGACATCTATTGCTACGATACGTAGACATCTGCAGACTCTATTTCCTTACAAGGAAGTGTCGCATTTACATTCATTTGAAGTGTAGACGAGGAATACATAACACCTCGCAAATCATATAATATCCTACCATGAAACATAGAAATGAGATGCTATATCGCGTTTTAAGAAGCATTAGAACTCTATTGCTACGATACCTAGACAACTGCAGACGCTATTTCCTAGCAAGGAAGTGTCGCATTTACGTTCATTTGAATCGTAGACGTAGAATGCATAACACTTCGCAATGAATAATATATCTTAGCATGAAACATAGATATGTGATGCAATATCTCGTTTTAAGAAGCATTTGAACTCTATTGCTTCGATACGTAGACATCTGCAAACGCTATTTCCTTGCAAGGAAGTGTCGCATTTACATTCATTTGAAGTGTAGACCAGGAATACATAACACTTCGCAAATCATATTATATCTTACCATGAAACATAGAAATGAGATGCGATATCGCGTTTTAAGAATCACAAGAACTCTATTGCTACGATACGTAGACATCTGCAAACGCTATTTCCTTGCAAGAAAGTGTCGCATTTACATTCATTTGAATCGTATACGAGGAATGCATAACACTTCGCAATGAATATTATATCTTATCATGAAACGTAGATATGAGATGCTATATCTCGTTTTAAGAAGCATTTGAACTCTATAGCTACGATACCTAGACATCTGCAGACGCTATTTCCTAGCAAGGAAGAGTCGCATTTACATTCATTTGAAGTGTAGACGAGGAATACATAACACTTCGCAAATCATATTATATCTTACCATGAAACATAGAAATGAGATGTGATATCGCGTTTTAAGAATCACAAGAACTATATTGCTACGATACGTAGACATCTGCAAACGCTATTTCCTTGCAAGAAAGTGTCGCATTTACATTCATTTGAATCGTATACGAGGAATGCATAACACTTCGCAATGAATATTATATCTTATCATGAAACGTAGATATGAGATGCTATATCTCGTTTTAAGAAGCATTTGAACTCTATTGCTACGATACCTAGACATCTGCAGACGCTATTTCCTAGCAAGGAAGTGTCGCATTTACATTCATTTGAAGTGTAAACGAGGAATACATGACACTTCGCGAATCATATTATATCTTACTATGAAACACAGGAATGAGATGCGATATCGCGTTTTAAGAGGCATTAGAACTCTATTGCTACGATACCTAGACATCTGCAGTCGCTATTTCCTAGCAAGGAAGTGTCGCATTTACATTCATTTGAAGTGTTGACGAGGAATACATGACACTTCGCAAATCATATTATATCTTACCATGAAACATAGAAATGAGACGCGATATCGCGTTTTAAGAATCATAGGAACTCTATTGTTACGATACGTAGACATCTGCAAACGCTATATCCTTGCAAGGAAGTGTCGCATTTACATTCATTTGAAGTGTAGACGAGGAATACATCACACTTCGCAAATCATATTATATCTTACCATGAAACACAGAAATGAGATGCGATATTGCGTTTTGAGGAGCATTAGAACTCTATCGCTACGATACCTAGACATCTGCAGACGCTATTTCCTTTCAAGGGAGTGTCGCATTTACATTCAATTGAAGTGTAGACGAGGAGCGCATAACTCTACGCAAATCATATTATATCTTACCATGAAACATAGAAATGAGATGCGATATCGCGTTTTAAGAATCATAAGAACTCTATTGCTACGATACGTAGACATCTGCAAACGAACTTTCCTTGCAAGGAAGTGTCGCATTAACATTCATATGAAGTGTAGACGAGGAATACATAACACTTCGCAAATCATATTATATCTTAACATGAAACATAGAAATGAGATGCGATATCGCGTTTTAAGAATCATAAGACATCTATTGCTACGATACGTAGACATCTGCAGACTCTATTTCCTTACAAGGAAGTGTCGCATTTACATTCATTTGAAGTGTAGACGAGGAATACATAACACCTCGCAAATCATATAATATCCTACCATGAAACATAGAAATGAGATGCTATATCGCGTTTTAAGAAGCATTAGAACTCTATTGCTACGATACCTAGACAACTGCAGACGCTATTTCCTAGCAAGGAAGTGTCGCATTTACGTTCATTTGAATCGTAGACGTAGAATGCATAACACTTCGCAATGAATAATATATCTTAGCATGAAACATAGATATGTGATGCAATATCTCGTTTTAAGAAGCATTTGAACTCTATTGCTTCGATACGTAGACATCTGCAAACGCTATTTCCTTGCAAGGAAGTGTCGCATTTACATTCATTTGAAGTGTAGACGAGGAATACATAACACTTCGCAAATCATATTATATCTTACCATGAAACATAGAAATGAGATGAGATATCGCGTTTTAAGAATCACAAGAACTCTATTGCTACGATACGTAGACATCTGCAAACGCTATTTCCTTGCAAGAAAGTGTCGCATTTACATTCATTTGAATCGTATACGAGGAATGCATAACACTTCGCAATGAATATTATATCTTATCATGAAACGTAGATATGAGATGCTATATCTCGTTTTAAGAAGCATTTGAACTCTATAGCTACGATACCTAGACATCTGCAGACGCTATTTCCTAGCAAGGAAGAGTCGCATTTACATTCATTTGAAGTGTAGACGAGGAATACATAACACTTCGCAAATCGTATTATATCTTACCATGAAACATAGAAATGAGATGCGATATCGCGTTTTAAGAAGCATTAGAACTCTTTTGCTACGATACCTAGACATCTGCAGACGCTATTTCCTACCAAGGAAGTGTCGCATTTAAATTCATTTGAAGTGTAGACGAGGAATACATAACACTTCGCAAATCATATTATATCTTACCATGAAACATAGAAATGAGAAGCGATATCGCGTTCTAAGAAGCATTAGAAATCTATTGCTACGATACGTAGACATCTGCAAACGCTATTTCCTTGCAATGAATTGTCGCATTTACATTCATTTGAAGTTTAGACGAGGAATACATAACACTTCGCAAATCATATTATATCTTACCATGAAACATAGAAATGAGATGCGATTACACGTCTTAAGAAGCATTAGAACACTATTGCTACGATACCTAGACATCTGCAGACGCTATTTCCTAGCAAGGAAGTCTCGCATTTACATTCATTTGAAGTGTAGACGAGGAATACATAACACTTCGCAAATCATATTATATCTTACCATGAAACATAGAAATGAGATGCGATATCGCGTTTTAAGAAGCATTAGATCTCTATTGCTCCGATACGTAGACATCTGCAAACGCTATTTCCTTGCAAGGGAGTGTCACATTTACATTCATTTGAAGTGTAGACGACGAATACATAACACTTCGCAAATCATATTACATCTTACCATGAAACGTAGAAATGAGATGCGATATCGCGTTTTAGGAAGCATTAGAACTCTATTGCTACGATACCTAGACATCTGCAGACGCTATTTCCTAGCAAGGAAGTGTCGCATTTACATTCATTTGAAGTATAGACGAGGAATACATAACACTTCGCAAATCATGTTATATCTTACCATGAAACATAGAAATGAGATGCGATATCGCGTTTTAAGAAGCATTAGAACTCTTTTGCTACGATACCTAGACATCTGCAGACGCTATTTCCTAGCAAGGAAGAGTCGCATTTACATTCATTTGAAGTGTAGACGAGGAATACATAACACTTCGCAAATCATATTATATCTTACCATGAAACATAGAAATGAGATGTGATATCGCGTTTTAAGAATCACAAGAACTATATTGCTACGATACGTAGACATCTGCAAACGCTATTTCCTTGCAAGAAAGTGTCGCATTTACATTCATTTGAATCGTATACGAGGAATGCATAACACTTCGCAATGAATATTATATCTTATCATGAAACGTAGATATGAGATGCTATATCTCGTTTTAAGAAGCATTTGAACTCTATTGCTACGATACCTAGACATCTGCAGACGCTATTTCCTAGCAAGGAAGTGTCGCATTTACATTCATTTGAAGTGTAAACGAGGAATACATGACACTTCGCGAATCATATTATATCTTACTATGAAACACAGGAATGAGATGCGATATCGCGTTTTAAGAGGCATTAGAACTCTATTGCTACGATACCTAGACATCTGCAGTCGCTATTTCCTAGCAAGGAAGTGTCGCATTTACATTCATTTGAAGTGTTGACGAGGAATACATGACACTTCGCAAATCATATTATATCTTACCATGAAACATAGAAATGAGACGCGATATCGCGTTTTAAGAATCATAGGAACTCTATTGTTACGATACGTAGACATCTGCAAACGCTATATCCTTGCAAGGAAGTGTCGCATTTACATTCATTTGAAGTGTAGACGAGGAATACATAACACCTCGCAAATCATATAATATCCTACCATGAAACATAGAAATGAGATGCTATATCGCGTTTTAAGAAGCATTAGAACTCTATTGCTACGATACCTAGACAACTGCAGACGCTATTTCCTAGCAAGGAAGTGTCGCATTTACGTTCATTTGAATCGTAGACGTAGAATGCATAACACTTCGCAATGAATAATATATCTTAGCATGAAACATAGATATGTGATGCAATATCTCGTTTTAAGAAGCATTTGAACTCTATTGCTTCGATACGTAGACATCTGCAAACGCTATTTCCTTGCAAGAAAGTGTCGCATTTACATTCATTTGAATCGTATACGAGGAATGCATAACACTTCGCAATGAATATTATATCTTATCATGAAACGTAGATATGAGATGCTATATCGCGTTTTAAGAAGCATTAGAACTCTATTGCTACGATACCTAGACAACTGCAGACGCTATTTCCTAGCAAGGAAGTGTCGCATTTACGTTCATTTCAATCGTAGACGTAGAATGCATAACACTTCGCAATGAATAATATATCTTAGCATGAAACATAGATATGTGATGCAATATCTCGTTTTAAGAAGCATTTGAACTCTATTGCTTCGATACGTAGACATCTGCAAACGCTATTACCTTGCAAGGAAGTGTCGCATTTACATTCATTTGAAGTGTAGACGAGGAATACATAACACTTCGCAAATCATATTATATCTTACCATGAAACATAGAAATGAGATGAGATATCGCGTTTTAAGAATCACAAGAACTCTATTGCTACGATACGTAGACATCTGCAAACGCTATTTCCTTGCAAGAAAGTGTCGCATTTACATTCATTTGAATCGTATACGAGGAATGCATAACACTTCGCAATGAATATTATATCTTATCATGAAACGTAGATATGAGATGCTATATCTCGTTTTAAGAAGCATTTGAACTCTATAGCTACGATACCTAGACATCTGCAGACGCTATTTCCTAGCAAGGAAGAGTCGCATTTACATTCATTTGAAGTGTAGACGAGGAATACATAACACTTCGCAAATCGTATTATATCTTACCATGAAACATAGAAATGAGATGTGATATCGCGTTTTAAGAATCACAAGAACTATATTGCTACGATACGTAGACATCTGCAAACGCTATTTCCTTGCAAGAAAGTGTCGCATTTACATTCATTTGAATCGTATACGAGGAATGCATAACACTTCGCAATGAATATTATATCTTATCATGAAACGTAGATATGAGATGCTATATCTCGTTTTAAGAAGCATTTGAACTCTATTGCTACGATACCTAGACATCTGCAGACGCTATTTCCTAGCAAGGAAGTGTCGCATTTACATTCATTTGAAGTGTAAACGAGGAATACATGACACTTCGCGAATCATATTATATCTTACTATGAAACACAGGAATGAGATGCGATATCGCGTTTTAAGAGGCATTAGAACTCTATTGCTACGATACCTAGACATCTGCAGTCGCTATTTCCTAGCAAGGAAGTGTCGCATTTACATTCATTTGAAGTGTTGACGAGGAATACATGACACTTCGCAAATCATATTATATCTTACCATGAAACATAGAAATGAGACGCGATATCGCGTTTTAAGAATCATAGGAACTCTATTGTTACGATACGTAGACATCTGCAAACGCTATATCCTTGCAAGGAAGTGTCGCATTTACATTCATTTGAAGTGTAGACGAGGAATACATCACACTTCGCGAATCATATTATATCTTACCATGAAACACAGAAATGAGATGCGATATTGCGTTTTGAGGAGCATTAGAACTCTATCGCTACGATACCTAGACATCTGCAGACGCTATTTCCTTTCAAGGGAGTGTCGCATTTACATTCAATTGAAGTGTAGACGAGGAGCGCATAACTCTACGCAAATCATATTATATCTTACCATGAAACATAGAAATGAGATGCGATATCGCGTTTTAAGAATCATAAGAACTCTATTGCTACGATACGTAGACATCTGCAAACGAACTTTCCTTGCAAGGAAGTGTCGCATTAACATTCATATGAAGTGTAGACGAGGAATACATAACACTTCGCAAATCATATTATATCTTAACATGAAACATAGAAATGAGATGCGATATCGCGTTTTAAGAATCATAAGACATCTATTGCTACGATACGTAGACATCTGCAGACTCTATTTCCTTACAAGGAAGTGTCGCATTTACATTCATTTGAAGTGTAGACGAGGAATACATAACACCTCGCAAATCATATAATATCCTACCATGAAACATAGAAATGAGATGCTATATCGCGTTTTAAGAAGCATTAGAACTCTATTGCTACGATACCTAGACAACTGCAGACGCTATTTCCTAGCAAGGAAGTGTCGCATTTACGTTCATTTGAATCGTAGACGTAGAATGCATAACACTTCGCAATGAATAATATATCTTAGCATGAAACATAGATATGTGATGCAATATCTCGTTTTAAGAAGCATTTGAACTCTATTGCTTCGATACGTAGACATCTGCAAACGCTATTTCCTTGCAAGGAAGTGTCGCATTTACATTCATTTGAAGTGTAGACGAGGAATACATAACACTTCGCAAATCATATTATATCTTACCATGAAACATAGAAATGAGATGAGATATCGCGTTTTAAGAATCACAAGAACTCTATTGCTACGATACGTAGACATCTGCAAACGCTATTTCCTTGCAAGAAAGTGTCGCATTTACATTCATTTGAATCGTATACGAGGAATGCATAACACTTCGCAATGAATATTATATCTTATCATGAAACGTAGATATGAGATGCTATATCTCGTTTTAAGAAGCATTTGAACTCTATAGCTACGATACCTAGACATCTGCAGACGCTATTTCCTAGCAAGGAAGAGTCGCATTTACATTCATTTGAAGTGTAGACGAGGAATACATAACACTTCGCAAATCGTATTATATCTTACCATGAAACATAGAAATGAGATGCGATATCGCGTTTTAAGAAGCATTAGAACTCTTTTGCTACGATACCTAGACATCTGCAGACGCTATTTCCTACCAAGGAAGTGTCGCATTTAAATTCATTTGAAGTGTAGACGAGGAATACATAACACTTCGCAAATCATATTATATCTTACCATGAAACATAGAAATGAGAAGCGATATCGCGTTCTAAGAAGCATTAGAAATCTATTGCTACGATACGTAGACATCTGCAAACGCTATTTCCTTGCAATGAATTGTCGCATTTACATTCATTTGAAGTTTAGACGAGGAATACATAACACTTCGCAAATCATATTATATCTTACCATGAAACATAGAAATGAGATGCGATTACACGTCTTAAGAAGCATTAGAACACTATTGCTACGATACCTAGACATCTGCAGACGCTATTTCCTAGCAAGGAAGTCTCGCATTTACATTCATTTGAAGTGTAGACGAGGAATACATGACACTTCGCAAATCATATTATATCTTACCATGAAACATAGAAATGAGATGCGATATCGCGTTTTAAGAAGCATTAGATCTCTATTGCTCCGATACGTAGACATCTGCAAACGCTATTTCCTTGCAAGGGAGTGTCACATTTACATTCATTTGAAGTGTAGACGACGAATACATAACACTTCGCAAATCATATTACATCTTACCATGAAACGTAGAAATGAGATGCGATATCGCGTTTTAGGAAGCATTAGAACTCTATTGCTACGATACCTAGACATCTGCAGACGCTATTTCCTAGCAAGGAAGTGTCGCATTTACATTCATTTGAAGTATAGACGAGGAATACATAACACTTCGCAAATCATGTTATATCTTACCATGAAACATAGAAATGAGATGCGATATCGCGTTTTAAGAAGCATTAGAACTCTTTTGCTACGATACCTAGACATCTGCAGACGCTATTTCCTACCAAGGAAGTGTCGCATTTAAATTCATTTGAAGTGTAGACGAGGAATACATAAGACTTCGCAAATCATATTATATCTTACCACGAAACATAGAAATGAGATGCGATATCGCGTTTTAAGAAGCATTAGAACACTATTGCTACGATACCTAGACATCTGCAGACGCTATTTCCTAGCAAGGAAGTGTCGCACTTACATTCATTTGAAGTGTAGACGAGGAATACATGACACTTCGCAAATCATATTATATCTTACCATGAAACATAGAAATGAGATGCGATATCGCGTTTTAAGATGCATTAGAATTCTATTGCTACGATAGGTAGACACCTGCAAACGCTATTTCCTTGCAAGGAAGTGTCGCATTTACGTTCATTTGAAGTGTAGACGAGAAATACGTAACACTTCGCAAATCATATTATATCTTACCATGAAACATAGAAATGAGATGCGATATCGCGTTTTAAGAAGCATTAGAACTCTATTGCTACGATACCTAGACATCTGCAGACGCAATTTCCTACCAAGGAAGTGTCGCATTTACATTCATTTGAAGTGTAGACGAGGAATACATAAGACTTCGCAAATCATATTATATCTTACCATGAAACATAGAAATGAGATGCGATATCGCGTTTTAAGAATCATAAGAACTCTATTGCTACGATACCTAGACATCTGCAGACGCTATTTTCTAGCAAGGAAGTATCGCATTTACATTCATTTGAAGTGTAGACGAGGAATACATGACGCTTCGCAAATCATATTATATCTTACCATGAAACATAGAAATGAGGTGCGATATCGCGTTTTAAGAAGCATTAGAACTCTACTGCTCCGATACCTAGACATCTGCAAACGCTATTTCCTACCGAGGAAGTTTCATATTCACATCCATTTGAAGTGTAGAAGAGGAATACATAACACTTCGCAAATCATATTATATCTTACCATGAAACATAGAAATGAGATGCGATATCGCGTCTTAAGAAGCATTAGAACACTATTTCTACGATACCTAGACATCTGAAGACGCTATTTCCTAGCAAGGAAGTGTCGCATTTACATTCATTTGAATCATAGATGAGGAACGCATAACACTTCGCAATGAATATTATATCTTATCATGAAACATAGATATGAGATGCAATATCTCGTTTCAAGAAGCATTTGAACTCTATTGCTACGATACCTAGAATTCTGCAGACGCTATTTCCTAGCAAGGAAGTGTCGCATTTACATTCATTTGAAGTGTAAACGAGGAATACATGACACTTCGCGAATCATATTGTATCTTACTATGAAACACAGGAATGAAATGCGATATCGCGTTTTAAGAAGCATTAGAACTCTATTGCTACGATACCTAGACATCTGCAGTCGCTATTTCCTAGCAAGGAAGTGTCGCATTTACATTCATTTGAAGTGTTGACGAGGAATACATGACACTTCGCAAATCATATTATATCTTACCATGAAACATAGAAATGAGATGCGATATCGCGTTTTAAGAATCATAGGAACTCTATTGTTACGATACGTAGACATCTGCAAACGCTATTTCCTTGCAAGGAAGTGTCGCATTTACGTTCATTTGAATCGCAGACGAGGAATGCATAACACTTCGCAATGAATATTATATCTTACCATGAAACATAGAAATGAGATGCGATATCGCGTTTTAAGAAGCATAAGAACTCTACTGCTACGATAGGCAGACATCTGCAAACGCTATTTCCTTGCAAGGAAGTGTTGCATTTACATTCATTTGAAGTGTAGACGAGGAATACATCACACTTCGCAAATCATATTATATCTTACCATGAAACATAGAAATGAGATGCGATATTGCGTTTTGAGAAGCATTAGAACACTATCGCTACGATACCTAGACATCTCCAGACGCTATTTCCTTTCAAGGGAGTGTCGCATTTACATTCATTTGAAGTGTAGACGAGGAGCACATAACACTACGCAAATCATATTATATCTTACCATGAAACATAGAAATGAGATGCGATATCGCGTTTTAAGAATCATAAGAACTCTATTGCTACGATACGTAGACATCTGCAAGCGCACTTTCCTTGCAAGGAAGTGTCGCATTAACGTTCATATGAAGTGTAGACGAGGAATACATAACACTTCGCAAATCATATTATATCTTACCATGAAACATAGAAATGAGATGCGATATCGCGTCTTAAGAAGCATTAGAACACTATTTCTACGATACCTAGACATCTGCAGACGCTATTTCCTAGCAAGGAAGTCTCGCATTTACATTCATTTGAAGTGTAGACGAGGAATACATGACACTTCGCAAATCATATTATATCTTACCATGAAACATAGAAATGAGATGCGATATCGCGTTTTATGAAGCATTAGAACTCTATTGCTCCGATACGTAGACATCTGCAAACGCTATTTCCTTGCAAGGAAGTGTCACATTTACATTCATTTGAAGTGTAGACGACGAATACATAACACTTCGCAAATCATATTACATCTTACCATGAAACGTAGAAATGAGATGCGATATCGCGTTTTAGGAAGCATTAGAACTCTATCGCTACGATACCTAGACATCTGCAGACGCTATTTCCTAGCAAGGAAGTGTCGCATTTACATTCATTTGAATCATAGATCAGGAACGCTTAACACTTCGCAATGAATATTATATCTTATCATGAAACATAGATACGAGATGCAATATCTCGTTTCAAGAAGCATTTGAACTCTATTGCTACGATACCTAGAATTCTGCAGACGCTATTTCCTAGCAAGGAAGTGTCGCATTTACATTCATTTGAAGTGTAAACGAGGAATACATGACACTTCGCGAATCATATTATATCTTACTATGAAACACAGGAATGAGATGAGATATCGCGTTTTAAGAAGCATTAGAACCCTATTGCTACGATACCTAGACATCTGCAGTCGCTATTTCCTAGCAAGGAAGTGTCGCATTTACATTCATTTGAAGTGTTGACGAGGAATACATGACACTTCGCAAATCATATTATATCTTACCATGAAACATAGAAATGAGATGCGATATCGCGTTTACAGAATCATAGGAACTCTATTGTTACGATACGTAGACACCTGCAAACGCTATTTCCTTGCAAGGAAGTGTCGCATTTACGTTCATTTGGATCGCAGACGAGGAATGCATAACACTTCGCAATGAATATTATATCTTACCATGAAACATAGAAATGAGATGCGATATCGCGTTTTAAGAAGCATAAGAACTCTACTGCTACGATAGGCAGACATCTGCAAACGCTATTTCCTTGCAAGGAAGTGTTGCATTTACATTCATTTGAAGTGTAGACGAGGAATACATCACACTTCGCAAATCATATTATATCTTACCATGAAACATAGAAATGAGATGCGATATTGCGTTTTGAGAAGCATTAGAACTCTATCGCTACGATACCTAGACATCTCCAGACGCTATTTCCTTTCAAGGGAGTGTCGCATTTACATTCATTTGAAGTGTAGACGAGGAGCACATAACACTACGCAAATCATATTATATCTTACCATGAAACATAGAAATGAGATGCGATATCGCGTTTTAAGAATCATAAGAACTCTATTGCTACGATACGTAGACATCTGCAAGCGCACTTTCCTTGCAAGGAAGTGTCGCATTAACGTTCATATGAAGTGTAGACGAGGAATACATAACACTTCGCAAATCATATTATATCTTACCATGAAACATAGAAATGAGATGCGATATAGCGTTTTAAGAATCATAAGAACTCTATTGCTACGATACGTAGACATTTGCAGACGCTATTTCCTTGCAAGGAAGTGTCGCATTTACATTCATTTGAAGTGTAGACGAGGAATACATAACACTTCGCAAATCATATTATATCTTACCATGAAACATAGAAATGAGATGCGATATCGCGTCTTAAGAAGCATTAGAACACTATTTCTACGATACCTACACATCTGCAGACGCTATTTCCTAGCAAGGAAGTCTCGCATTTACATTCATTTGAAGTGTAGACGAGGAATACATGACACTTCGCAAATCATATTATATCTTACCATGAAACATAGAAATGAGATGCGATATCGCGTTTTATGAAGCATTAGAACTCTATTGCTCCGATACGTAGACATCTGCAAACGCTATTTCCTTGCAAGGAAGTGTCACATTTACATTCATTTGAAGTGTAGACGACGAGTACATAACACTTCGCAAATCATATTACATCTTACCATGAAACGTAGAAATGAGATGCGATATCGCGTTTTAGGAAGCATTAGAACACTATCGCTACGATACCTAGACATCTGCAGACGCTATTTCCTAGCAAGGAAGTGTCGCATTTACATTCATTTGAATCATAGATGAGGAACGCTTAACACTTCGCAATGAATATTATATCTTATCATGAAACATAGATACGAGATGCAATATCTCGTTTCAAGAAGCATTGGAACTCTATTGCTACGATACCTAGAATTCTGCAGACGCTATTTCCTAGCAAGGAAGTGTCGCATTTACATTCATTTGAAGTCTAAACGAGGAATACATGACACTTCGCGAATCATATTATATCTTACTATGAAACACAGGAATGAGATGCGATATCGCGTTTTAAGAAGCATTAGAACCCTATTGCTACGATACCTAGACATCTGCAGTCGCTCTTTCCTAGCAAGGAAGTGTCGCATTTACATTCATTTGAAGTGTTGACGAGGAATACATGACACTTCGCAAATCATATTATATCTTACCATGAAACATAGAAATGAGATGCGATATCGCGTTTTAAGAATCATAGGAACTCTATTGTTACGATACGTAGACATCTGCAAACGCTATTTCCTTGCAAGGAAGTGTCGCATTTACGTTCATTTGAATCGCAGACGAGGAATGCATAACACTTCGCAATGAATATTATATCTTACCATGAAACATAGAAATGAGATGCGATATCGCGTTTTAAGAAGCATAAGAACTCTACTGCTACGATAGGCAGACATCTGCAAACGCTATTTCCTTGCAAGGAAGTGTTGCATTTACATTCATTTGAAGTGTAGACGAGGAATACATCACACTTCGCAAATCATATTATATCTTACCATGAAACATAGAAACGAGATGCGATATTGCGTTTTGAGAAGCATTAGAACTCTATCGCTACGATACCTAGACATCTGCAGACGCTATTTCCTTTCAAGGGAGTGTCGCATTTACATTCATTTGAAGTGTAGACGAGGAGCACATAACACTACTCAAATCATATTATATCTTACCATGAAACATAGAAATGTGATGCGATATCGCGTTTTAAGAATCATAAGAACTCTATTGCTACGATACGTAGACATCTGCAAACGCACTTTCCTTGCAAGGTAGTGTCGCATTAACGTTCATATGAAGTGTAGACAAAGAATACATAACACTTCGCAAATCATATTATATCTTACCATGAAACATAGAAATGAGATGCGATATCGCGTTTTAAGAATCATAAGAACTCTATTGCTACGATACGTAGACATCTGCAGACGCTATTTCCTTGCAAGGAAGTGTCGCATTTACATTCATTTGAAGTGTAGACGAGGAATACATAACACTTCGCAAATCATATTATATCTTACCATGAAACATAGAAATGAGAAGCGATATCGCGTTCTAAGAAGCATTAGAAATCTATTGCTACGATACGTAGACATCTGCAAACGCTATTTCCTTGCAATGAAGTGTCGCATTTACATTCATTTGAAGTTTAGACGAGGAATACATAACGCTTCGCAAATCATATTATATCTTACCATGAAACATAGAAATGAGATGCGATTACACGTCTTAAGAAGCATTAGAACACTATTGCTACGATACCTAGACATCTGCAGACGCTATTTCCTAGCAAGGAAGTCTCGCATTTACATTCATTTGAAGTGTAGACGAGGAATACATGACACTTCGCAAATCATATTATATCTTACCATGAAACATAGAAATGAGATGCGATATCGCGTTTTATGAAGCATTAGAACTCTATTGCTCCGATACGTAGACATCTGCAAACGCTATTTCCTTGCAAGGAAGTGTCACATTTACATTCATTTGAAGTGTAGACGACGAATACATAACACTTCGCAAATCATATTACATCTTACCATGAAACGTAGAAATGAGATGCGATATCGCGTTTTAGGAAGCATTAGAACTCTATCGCTACGATACCTAGACATCTGCAGACGCTATTTCCTAGCAAGGAAGTGTCGCATTTACATTCATTTGAATCATAGATCAGGAACGCTTAACACTTCGCAAAGAATATTATATCTTATCATGAAACATAGATACGAGATGCAATATCTCGTTTCAAGAAGCATTTGAACTCTATTGCTACGATACCTAGAATTCTGCAGACGCTATTTCCTAGCAAGGAAGTGTCGCATTTACATTCATTTGAAGTGTAAACGAGGAATACATGACACTTCGCGAATCATATTATATCTTACTATGAAACACAGGAATGAGATGAGATATCGCGTTTTAAGAAGCATTAGAACCCTATTGCTACGATACCTAGACATCTGCAGTCGCTATTTCCTAGCAAGGAAGTGTCGCATTTACATTCATTTGAAGTGTTGACGAGGAATACATCACACTTCGCAAATCATATTATATCTTACCATGAAACATAGAAATGAGATGCGATATTGCGTTTTGAGAAGCATTAGAACTCTATCGCTACGATACCTAGACATCTCCAGACGCTATTTCCTTTCAAGGGAGTGTCGCATTTACATTCATTTGAAGTGTAGACGAGGAGCACATAACACTACGCAAATCATATTATATCTTACCATGAAACATAGAAATGAGATGCGATATCGCGTTTTAAGAATCATAAGAACTCTATTGCTACGATACGTAGACATCTGCAAGCGCACTTTCCTTGCAAGGAAGTGTCGCATTAACGTTCATATGAAGTGTAGACGAGGAATACATAACACTTCGCAAATCATATTATATCTTACCATGAAACATAGAAATGAGATGCGATATAGCGTTTTAAGAATCATAAGAACTCTATTGCTACGATACGTAGACATTTGCAGACGCTATTTCCTTGCAAGGAAGTGTCGCATTTACATTCATTTGAAGTGTAGACGAGGAATACATAACACTTCGCAAATCATATTATATCTTACCATGAAACATAGAAATGAGATGCGATATCGCGTCTTAAGAAGCATTAGAACACTATTTCTACGATACCTAGACATCTGCAGACGCTATTTCCTAGCAAGGAAGTCTCGCATTTACATTCATTTGAAGTGTAGACGAGGAATACATGACACTTCGCAAATCATATTATATCTTACCATGAAACATAGAAATGAGATGCGATATCGCGTTTTATGAAGCATTAGAACTCTATTGCTCCGATACGTAGACATCTGCAAACGCTATTTCCTTGCAAGGAAGTGTCACATTTACATTCATTTGAAGTGTAGACGACGAGTACATAACACTTCGCAAATCATATTACATCTTACCATGAAACGTAGAAATGAGATGCGATATCGCGTTTTAGGAAGCATTAGAACACTATCGCTACGATACCTAGACATCTGCAGACGCTATTTCCTAGCAAGGAAGTGTCGCATTTACATTCATTTGAATCATAGATGAGGAACGCTTAACACTTCGCAATGAATATTATATCTTATCATGAAACATAGATACGAGATGCAATATCTCGTTTCAAGAAGCTTTTGAACTCTATTGCTACGATACCTAGAATTCTGCAGACGCTATTTCCTAGCAAGGAAGTGTCGCATTTACATTCATTTGAAGTCTAAACGAGGAATACATGACACTTCGCGAATCATATTATATCTTACTATGAAACACAGGAATGAGATGCGATATCGCGTTTTAAGAAGCATTAGAACCCTATTGCTACGATACCTAGACATCTGCAGTCGCTCTTTCCTAGCAAGGAAGTGTCGCATTTACATTCATTTGAAGTGTTGACGAGGAATACATGACACTTCGCAAATCATATTATATCTCACCATGAAACATAGAAATGAGATGCGATATCGCGTTTTAAGAATCATAGGAACTCTATTGTTACGATACGTAGACATCTGCAAACGCTATTTCCTTGCAAGGAAGTGTCGCATTTACGTTCATTTGAATCGCAGACGAGGAATGCATAACACTTCGCAATGAATATTATATCTTACCATGAAACATAGAAATGAGATGCGATATCGCGTTTTAAGAAGCATAAGAACTCTACTGCTACGATAGGCAGACATCTGCAAACGCTATTTCCTTGCAAGGAAGTGTTGCATTTACATTCATTTGAAGTGTAGACGAGGAATACATCACACTTCGCAAATCATATTATATCTTACCATTAAACATAGAAACGAGATGCGATATTGCGTTTTGAGAAGCATTAGAACTCTATCGCTACGATACCTAGACATCTGCAGACGCTATTTCCTTTCAAGGGAGTGTCGCATTTACATTCATTTGAAGTGTAGACGAGGAGCACATAACACTACTCAAATCATATTATATCTTACCATGAAACATAGAAATGTGATGCGATATCGCGTTTTAAGAATCATAAGAACTCTATTGCTACGATACGTAGACATCTGCAAACGCACTTTCCTTGCAAGGTAGTGTCGCATTAACGTTCATATGAAGTGTAGACAAAGAATACATAACACTTCGCAAATCATATTATATCTTACCATGAAACATAGAAATGAGATGCGATATCGCGTTTTAAGAATCATAAGAACTCTATTGCTACGATACGTAGACATCTGCAGACGCTATTTCCTTGCAAGGAAGTGTCGCATTTACATTCATTTGAAGTGTAGACGAGGAATACATAACACTTCGCAAATCATATTATATCTTACCATGAAACATAGAAATGAGAAGCGATATCGCGTTCTAAGAAGCATTAGAAATCTATTGCTACGATACGTAGACATCTGCAAACGCTATTTCCTTGCAATGAAGTGTCGCATTTACATTCATTTGAAGTTTAGACGAGGAATACATAACACTTCGCAAATCATATTATATCTTACCATGAAACATAGAAATGAGATGCGATTGCACGTCTTAAGAAGCATTAGAACACTATTGCTACGATACCTAGACATCTGCAGACGCTATTTCCTAGCAAGGAAGTCTCGCATTTACATTCATTTGAAGTGTAGACGAGGAATACATGACACTTCGCAAATCATATTATATCTTACCATGAAACATAGAAATGAGATGCGATATCGCGTTTTAAGAAGCATTAGAACTCTTTTGCTGCGATACCTAGACATCTGCAGACGCTATTTCCTACCATGGAAGTGTCGCATTTACATTCATTTGAAGTGTAGACGAGGAATACATGACACTTCGCAAATCATATTATATCTTACCATGAAACATAGAAATGAGATGCGATATCGCGTTTTAAGAAGCATTAGAACTCTTTTGCTACGATACCTAGACATCTGCAGACGCTATTTCCTACCATGGAAGTGTCGCATTTACATTCATTTGAAGTGTAGACGAGGAATACATGACACTTCGCAAATCATATTATATCTTACCATGAAACATAGAAATGAGATGCGATATCGCGTTTTAAGATGCATTAGAATTCTATTGCTACGATAGGTAGACACCTGCAAACGCTATTTCCTTGCAAGGAAGTGTCGCATTTACGTTCATTTGAAGTGTAGACGAGAAATACATAACACTTCGCAAATCATATTATATCTTACCATGAAACATAGAGATGAGATGCGATATCGCGTTTTAAGAAGCATTAGAACTCTATTGCTACGATACCTAGACATCTGCAGACGCAATTTCCTACCAAGGAAGTGTCGCATTTACATTCATTTGAAGTGTAGACGAGGAATACATAAGACATCGCAAATCATATTATATCTTACCATGAAACATAGAAATGAGATGCGATATCGCGTTTTAAGAATCATAAGAACTCTATTGCTACGATACCTAGACATCTGCAGACGCTATTTCCTAGCAAGGAAGTATCGCATTTACATTCATTTGAATCGTAGACGAGGAATGCATAACACTTCGCAATGAATATTATATCTCATCATGAAACATAGATATGAGATGCAATATCTCGTTTGAAGAAGCATTTGAAATCTATTGCTTCGATACGTAGACATCTGCAAACGCTATTTCCTTGCAAGGAAGTGTCGCATTTACATTCATTTGAAGTGTAGGCGAGGAATACATAACACTTCGCAAATCGTGTTATATCTTACCATGAAACATAGAATTGAGATGCGATATCGCGTTTTAAGAAGCATTAGAACTCTATTGCTACGATACCTAGACATCTGCAGACGCTATTTCCTAGCAAGGAAGTGTCGCATTTACATTCATTTGAAGTGTAGACGAGGAATACATGACACTTCGCAAATCATATTATATCTTACCATGAAACATAGAAATGAGATGCGACATCGCGTCTTAAGAAGCATTAGAACACTATTGCTACGATACCTAGACATCTGCAGACGCTATTTCCTAGCAAGGAAGTCTCGCATTTACATTCATTTGAAGTGTAGACGAGGAATACATGACACTTCGCAAATCATATTATATCTTACCATGAAACATAGAAATGAGATTCGTTATCGCGTTTTAAGAAGCATTAGAACTCTGTTTCTTCGATACGTAGACATCAGCAAACGCTATTTCCTTGCAAGGAAGTGTCGCACTTACATTCATTTGAAGTGTAGAGGAGGAATACATAACACTTCGCAAATCATATTACATCTTACCATGAAACATAGAAATGTGATGCGATATCGCGTTTTAATATGCATTAGAATTCTATTGCTACAATAGGTAGACACCTGCAAACGCTATTTCCTAGCGAGGAAATATCGCAGTCACATTCATTTGAAGTGTAGACGAGGAATACATGACACTTCGCAAATCATGTTATATCTTACCATGAAACATAGAAATGAGATGCGATATCGCGTTTTAAGAAGCATTAGAACTCTATTGCTCCGATACGTAGACATCTGCAAACGCTATTTCCTTGCAAGGAAGTGTCACATTTACATTCATTTGAAGTGTAGACGACGAATACATAACACTTCGCAAATCATATTACATCTTACCATGAAACGTAGAAATGAGATGCGATATCGCGTTTTAGGAAGCATTGGAACTCTATTGCTACGATACCTAGACATCTGCAGACGCTATTTCCTAACAAGGAAGTGTCGCATTTACTTTCATTTGAATCGTAGACGATGAATGCATAACACTTCGCAATGAATATTATATCTTATCATGAAACATAGATACGAGATGCAATATCTCGTTTGAAGAAGCATTTGAAATCTATTGCTTCGATACGTAGACATCTGCAAACGCTATTTCCTTGCAAGGAAGTGTCGCATTTACATTCATTTGAAGTGTAGGCGAGGAATACATAACACATCGCAAATCGTGTTATATCTTACCATGAAACATAGAATTGAGATGCGAAATCGCGTTTTAAGAAGCATTAGAACTCTATTGCTACGATACCTAGACATCTGCAGACGCTATTTCCTAGCAAGGAAGTGTCGCATTTACATTCATTTGAAGTGTAGACGAGGAATACATGACACTTCGCAAATCATATTATATCTTACCATGAAACATAGAAATGAGATGCGACATCGCGTCTTAAGAAGCATTAGAACACTATTGCTACGATACCTAGACATCTGCAGACGCTATTTCCTAGCACGGAAGTCTCGCATTTACATTCATTTGAAGTGTAGACGAGGAATACATGGCACTTCGCAAATCATATTATATCTTACCATGAAACATAGAAATGAGATTCGATATCGCGTTTTAAGAAGCATTAGAACTCTGTTTCTTCGATACGTAGACATCAGCAAACGCTATTTCCTTGCAAGGAAGTGTCGCACTTACATTCATTTGAAGTGTAGAGGAGGAATACATAACACTTCGCAAATCATATTACATCTTACCATGAAACATAGAAATGTGATGCGATATCGCGTTTTAAGATGAATTAGAATTCTATTGCTACAATAGGTAGACACCTGCAAACGCTATTTCCTAGCGAGGAAATATCGCAGTCACATTCATTTGAAGTGTAGACGAGGAATACATGACACTTCGCAAATCATATTATATCGTACCATGAAACATAGAAATGAGATGCGATATCGCGTTTTAAGAAGCATTAGAAAGCTATTGCAACGATACCTAGACATCTGCAGACTCTATTTCCTAGCAAGGAAGTGTCGCATTTACATTCATTTGAATCATAGATGAGGAACGCATAACACTTCGCAATGAATATTATATCTTATCATGAAACACAGATATGAGATGCAATATCTCGTTTTAAGAAGCATATGAACTCTATTGCTACGATACCTAGAATTCTGCAGACGCTAATTCCTAGCAACGAAGTGTCGCATTTACATTCATTTGAAGTGTAGACGAGGAATACATGACACTTCGCAAATCATATTATATCTTACCATGAAACATAGAAATGAGATGCGATATCGCGTTTTAAGAAGCATTAGAACTCTTTTGCTACGATACCTAGACATCTGCAGACGCTATTTCCTACCATGGAAGTGTCGCATTTACATTCATTTGAAGTGTAGACGAGGAATACATGACACTTCGCAAATCATATTATATCTTACCATGAAACATAGAAATGAGATGCGATATCGCGTTTTAAGATGCATTAGAATTCTATTGCTACGATAGGTAGACACCTGCAAACGCTATTTCCTTGCAAGGAAGTGTCGCATTTACGTTCATTTGAAGTGTAGACGAGAAATACATAACACTTCGCAAATCATATTATATCTTACCATGAAACATAGAGATGAGATGCGATATCGCGTTTTAAGAAGCATTAGAACTCTATTGCTACGATACCTAGACATCTGCAGACGCAATTTCCTACCAAGGAAGTGTCGCATTTACATTCATTTGAAGTGTAGACGAGGAATACATAAGACATCGCAAATCATATTATATCTTACCATGAAACATAGAAATGAGATGCGATATCGCGTTTTAAGAATCATAAGAACTCTATTGCTACGATACCTAGACATCTGCAGACGCTATTTCCTAGCAAGGAAGTATCGCATTTACATTCATTTGAATCGTAGACGAGGAATGCATAACACTTCGCAATGAATATTATATCTCATCATGAAACATAGATATGAGATGCAATATCTCGTTTGAAGAAGCATTTGAAATCTATTGCTTCGATACGTAGACATCTGCAAACGCTATTTCCTTGCAAGGAAGTGTCGCATTTACATTCATTTGAAGTGTAGGCGAGGAATACATAACACTTCGCAAATCGTGTTATATCTTACCATGAAACATAGAATTGAGATGCGATATCGCGTTTTAAGAAGCATTAGAACTCTATTGCTACGATACCTAGACATCTGCAGACGCTATTTCCTAGCAAGGAAGTGTCGCATTTACATTCATTTGAAGTGTAGACGAGGAATACATGACACTTCGCAAATCATATTATATCTTACCATGAAACATAGAAATGAGATGCGACATCGCGTCTTAAGAAGCATTAGAACACTATTGCTACGATACCTAGACATCTGCAGACGCTATTTCCTAGCAAGGAAGTCTCGCATTTACATTCATTTGAAGTGTAGACGAGGAATACATGACACTTCGCAAATCATATTATATCTTACCATGAAACATAGAAATGAGATTCGTTATCGCGTTTTAAGAAGCATTAGAACTCTGTTTCTTCGATACGTAGACATCAGCAAACGCTATTTCCTTGCAAGGAAGTGTCGCACTTACATTCATTTGAAGTGTAGAGGAGGAATACATAACACTTCGCAAATCATATTACATCTTACCATGAAACATAGAAATGTGATGCGATATCGCGTTTTAATATGCATTAGAATTCTATTGCTACAATAGGTAGACACCTGCAAACGCTATTTCCTAGCGAGGAAATATCGCAGTCACATTCATTTGAAGTGTAGACGAGGAATACATGACACTTCGCAAATCATGTTATATCTTACCATGAAACATAGAAATGAGATGCGATATCGCGTTTTAAGAAGCATTAGAACTCTATTGCTCCGATACGTAGACATCTGCAAACGCTATTTCCTTGCAAGGAAGTGTCACATTTACATTCATTTGAAGTGTAGACGACGAATACATAACACTTCGCAAATCATATTACATCTTACCATGAAACGTAGAAATGAGATGCGATATCGCGTTTTAGGAAGCATTGGAACTCTATTGCTACGATACCTAGACATCTGCAGACGCTATTTCCTAACAAGGAAGTGTCGCATTTACTTTCATTTGAATCGTAGACGATGAATGCATAACACTTCGCAATGAATATTATATCTTATCATGAAACATAGATACGAGATGCAATATCTCGTTTGAAGAAGCATTTGAAATCTATTGCTTCGATACGTAGACATCTGCAAACGCTATTTCCTTGCAAGGAAGTGTCGCATTTACATTCATTTGAAGTGTAGGCGAGGAATACATAACACATCGCAAATCGTGTTATATCTTACCATGAAACATAGAATTGAGATGCGAAATCGCGTTTTAAGAAGCATTAGAACTCTATTGCTACGATACCTAGACATCTGCAGACGCTATTTCCTAGCAAGGAAGTGTCGCATTTACATTCATTTGAAGTGTAGACGAGGAATACATGACACTTCGCAAATCATATTATATCTTACCATGAAACATAGAAATGAGATGCGACATCGCGTCTTAAGAAGCATTAGAACACTATTGCTACGATACCTAGACATCTGCAGACGCTATTTCCTAGCACGGAAGTCTCGCATTTACATTCATTTGAAGTGTAGACGAGGAATACATGGCACTTCGCAAATCATATTATATCTTACCATGAAACATAGAAATGAGATTCGATATCGCGTTTTAAGAAGCATTAGAACTCTGTTTCTTCGATACGTAGACATCAGCAAACGCTATTTCCTTGCAAGGAAGTGTCGCACTTACATTCATTTGAAGTGTAGAGGAGGAATACATAACACTTCGCAAATCATATTACATCTTACCATGAAACATAGAAATGTGATGCGATATCGCGTTTTAAGATGAATTAGAATTCTATTGCTACAATAGGTAGACACCTGCAAACGCTATTTCCTAGCGAGGAAATATCGCAGTCACATTCATTTGAAGTGTAGACGAGGAATACATGACACTTCGCAAATCATATTATATCGTACCATGAAACATAGAAATGAGATGCGATATCGCGTTTTAAGAAGCATTAGAAATCTATTGCTACGATACATTGACATCTGCAAACGCTATTTCTTTGCAAGGAAGTTTCGCATTTACATTCATTTGAATCGTAGACGAGGAATGTATAACACTTCGCAATGAATATTATATCTTATCATGAAACATAGATATGAGATGCAATATCTCGTTTTAAGAAGCATTTGAACTCTATGTCTTCGATACGTAGACATCAGCAAACGCTATTTCCTTGCAAGGAAGTGTCGCACTTACATTCATTTGAAGTGTAGAGGAGGAATACATAACACTTCGCAAATCATATTACATCTTACCATGAAACATAGAAATGAGATACGATATCGCATTTTAAGAAGCATTAGAAAGCTACTGCTACGATACGTAGACATCTGCAAACGCTATTTCCTGGCGAGGAAATATCGCAGTCACATTCATTTGAAGTGTAGACGAGGAATACATGAAACATCGCAAATCATATTATATCGTACCATGAAACATAGAAATGAGATGCGATATCGCGTTTTAAGAAGCATTAGAAAGCTATTGCAACGATACGTAGACATCTGCAAACGCTATTTCCTAGCGAGGAAGTATCGCATTCACATTCATTTGAAGTGTAGACGAGGAATACATGACACTTCGCAAATCATGTTATATCTTACCATGAAACATAGAAATGAGATGCGATATTGCGTTTTGAGAAGCATTAGAAAGCTATTGCAACGATACCTAGACATCTGCAGACGCTATTTCCTAGCATGGAAGTGTCGCATTTACATTCATTTGAATCATAGATGAGGAACGCATAACACTTCGCAATGAATATTATATCTTATCATGAAACATAGATATGAGATGCAATATCTCGTTTTAAGAAGCATTTGAACCCTATTGCTACGATACCTAGAATTCTGCAGACGCTAATTCCTAGCAAGGAAGTGTCGCATTTACATTCATTTGAAGTGTAGACGAGGAATACATGACACTTCGCAAATCATATTATATCTTACTATGAAACACAGAAATGAGATGCGATATCGCGTTTTAAGAAGCATTAGAACTCTATTGCTACGATACCTAGACATCTGCAGACGATATTTCCTAGCAAGGAAGTGTCGCATTTACATTCATTTGAAGTGTAGACGAGGAATACATGACACTTCGCAAATCATATTATATCTTACCATGAAACATAGAAATGAGATGCGACATCGCGTCTTAAGAAGCATTAGAACACAATTGCTACGATACCTAGACATCTGCAGGCGCTATTTCCTAGCAAGGAAGTCTCGCATTTACATTCGTTTGAGGTGTAGACGAGGAATACATGGCACTTCGCAAATCATATTACATCTTACCATGAAACATAGAAATGAGATACGATATCGCGTTTTAAGAAGCATTAGAAAGCTACTGCTACGATACGTAGACATCTGCAAACGCTATTTCCTAGCGAGGAAATATCGCAGTCACATTCATTTGAAGTGTAGACGAGGAATACATGAAACTTCGCAAATCATATTATATCGTACCATGAAACATAGAAATGAGATGCGATATCGCGTTTTAAGAAGCATTAGAAAGCTATTGCAACGATTCGTAGACACCTGCAAACGCTATTTCCTAGCGAGGAAGTATCGCATTCACATTCATTTGAAGTGTAGACGAGGAATACATGACACTTCGCAAATCATGTTATATCTTACCATGAAACATAGAAATGAGATGCGATATTGCGTTTTGAGAAGCATTAGAACTCTATCGCTACGATACCTAGACATCTGCAGACGCTATTTCCTAGCAAGGAAGTGTCGCATTTACATTCATTTGAATCATAGATGAGGAACGCATAACACTTCGCAATGAATATTATATCTTATCACGAAACATAGATATGAGATGCAATATCTCGTTTTAAGAAGCATTTGAACTCTATTGCTACGATACCTAGAATTCTGCAGACGCTAATTCCTAGCAAGGAAGTGTCGCATTTACATTCATTTGAAGTGTAGACGAGGAATACATGACACTTCGCAAATCATATTATATCTTACTATGAAACACAGAAATGAGATGCGATATCGCGTTTTAAGAAGCATTAGAACTCTATTGCTACGATACCTAGACATCTGCAGACGCTATTTCCTAGCAAGGAAGTCTCGCATTTACATTCGTTTGAAGTGTAGACGAGGCATACATGACACTTCGCAAATCATATTATATCTTATCATGAAACATAGAAATGAGATGCGATATCGCGTTTTAAGAAGCATTAGAACTCTATTGCTCCGATACGTAGAAATCTGCAAACGCTATTTCCTTGCAAGGAAGTGTCACATTTACATTCATTTGAAGTGTAGACGACGAATACATAACACTTCGCAAATCATATTACATCTTACCATGAAACGTAGAAATGAGATGCGATATCGCGTTTTAGGAAGCATTAGAACTCTATTGCTACGATACCTAGACATCTGCAGACGCTATATCCTAACAAGGAAGTGTCGCATTTACTTTCATTTGTATCGTAGACGAGGAATGTATAACACTTCGCAATGAATATTATATCTTATCATGAAACATAGATATGAGATGCAATATCTCTTTTTAAGAAGCATTTGAACTCTATGTCTTCGATACGTAGACATCAGCAAACGCTATTTCCTTGCAAGGAAGTGTCGCACTTACAATCATTTGAAGTGTAGAGGAGGAATACATAACACTTCGCAAATCATATTATATCTTACCATGAAACATAGAAATGAGATGCGATATCGCGTTTTAAGAAGCATTAGAAAGCTACTGCTACGATACGTAGACATCTGCAAACACTATTTCCTAGCGAGGAAATATCGCAGTCACATTCATTTGAAGTGTAGACGAGGAATACATGAAACTTCGCAAATCATATTATATCGTACCATGAAACATAGAAATGAGATGCGATATCGCGTTTTAAGAAGCATCAGAAAGCTATTGCAACGATACGTAGACATCTGCAAACGCTATTTCCTAGCGAGGAAGTATCGCATTCACATTCATTTGAAGTGTAGACGAGGAATACATAACACTTCGCAAATCATATTATATCTTACCATGAAACATAGATATGAGATGCAATATCTCGTTTTAAGAAGCATTTGAACTCTATTGCTACGATACCTAGAATTCTGCAGACGCTAATTCCTAGCAAGGAAGTGTCGCATTTACATTCATTTGAAGTGTAGACGAGGAATACATGACACTTCGCAAATCATATTATATCTTACTATGAAACACAGAAATGAGATGCGATATCAGGTTTTAAGAAGCATCAGAAAGCTATTGCAACGATACGTAGACATCTGCAAACGCTATTTCCTAGCGAGGAAGTATCGCATTCACATTCATTTGAAGTGTAGACGAGGAATACATAACACTTCGCAAATCATGTTATATCTTACCATGAAACATAGAAATGAGGTGCGATATTGCATTTTGAGAAGCATTAGAACTCTATTGCTACGATACCTAGACATCTGCAGACGCTATTTCCTAGCAAGGAAGTGTCGCATTTACATTCATTTGAAGTGTAGACGAGGAATACATAAGACTTCGCAAATCATATTATATCTTACCATGAAACATAGAAGTGAGATGCGATATCGCGTTTTAAGAAGCATTAGAACTCTATTGCTCCGATACGTAGAAATCTGCAAACGCTATTTCCTTGCAAGGAAGTGTCACATTTACATTCATTTGAAGTGTAGACGACGAATACATAACACTTCGCAAATCATATTACATCTTACCATGAAACGTAGAAATGAGATGCGATATCGCGTTTTAGGAAGCATTAGAACTCTATTGCTACGATACCTAGACATCTGCAGACGCTATTTCCTAACAAGGAAGTGTCGCATTTACTTTCATTTGAATCGTAGACGAGGAATGTATAACACTTCGCAATGAATATTATATCTTATCATGAAACATAGATATGAGATGCAATATCTCTTTTTAAGAAGCATTTGAACTCTTTGTCTTCGACACGTAGACATCAGCAAACACTATTTCCTTGCAAGGAAGTGTCGCACTTACATTCATTTGAAGTGTAGAGGAGGAATACATAACATTTCGCAAATCATATTACATCTTATCATGAAACATAGATATGAGATGCAATATCTCTTTTTAAGAAGCATTTGAACTCTTTGTCTTCGACACGTAGACATCAGCAAACACTATTTCCTTGCAAGGAAGTGTCGCACTTACATTCATTTGAAGTGTAGAGGAGGAATACATAACATTTCGCAAATCATATTACATCTTATCATGAAACATAGAAATGAGATGCGATATCGCGTTTTAAGAAGCATTAGAAAGCTACTGCTACGATACGTAGACATCTGCAAACGCTATTTCCTAGCGAGGAAGTATCGCATTCACATTCATTTGAAGTGTATACGAGGAATACATAACACTTCGCAAATCATGTTATATCTTACCATGAAACATAGAAATGAGATGCGATATTGCGTTTTGAGAAGCATTAGAACTCTATCGCTACGATACCTAGACATCTGCAGACGCTATTTCCTAGCAAGGAAGTGTCGCATTTACATTCATTTGAAGTATAGACGAGGAATACATAACACTTCGCAAATCATATTATATCTTACCATGAAACATAGATATGAGATGCAATATCTCGTTTTAAGAAGCATTTGAACTCTATTGCTACGATACCTAGAATTCTGCAGACGCTAATTCCTAGCAAGGAAGTGTCGCATTTACATTCATTTGAAGTGTAGACGAGGAATACATGACACTTCGCAAATCATATTATATCTTACTATGCAACACAGAAATGAGATGCGATATCGCGTTTTAAGAAGCATCAGAAAGCTATTGCAACGATACGTAGACATCTGCAAACGCTATTTCCTAGCGAGGAAGTATCGCATTCACATTCATTTGAAGTGTAGACGAGGAATACATAACACTTCGCAAATCATGTTATATCTTACCATGAAACATAGAAATGAGGTGCGATATTGCGTTTTGAGAAGCATTAGAACTCTATTGCTACGATACCTAGACATCTGCAGACGCTATTTCCTAGCAAGGAAGTGTCGCATTTACATTCATTTGAAGTGTAGACGAGCAATACATATCACTTCGCAAATCATGTTATATCTTACCATGAAACATAGAAATGAGATGCGATGTCGCGTTTTAAGAAGCATTAGAACTCTATTGCTACGATACCTAGACATCTGCAGACGCTATTTCCTACCAAGGAAGTGTCGCATTTACATTCATTTGAAGTGTAGACGAGGAATACATAAGACTTCGCAAATCATATTATATCTTACCACGAAACATAGAAATGAGATGCGATATCGCGTTTTAAGAAGTATTAGAAAACTATTGCTACGATACCTAGACATCTGCAGGCGCTATTTCCTAGCAAGGAAGTCTCGCATTTACATTCGTTTGAAGTGTAGACGAGGCATACATGACACTTCGCAAATCATATTATATCTTACCATGAAACATAGAAATGAGATGCGATATCGCGTTTTAAGAAGCATTAGAACTCTATTGCTCCGATACGTAGAAATCTGCAAACGCTATTTCCTTGAAAGGAAGTGTCACATTTACATTCATTTGAAATGTAGACGACGAATACATAACACATCGCAAATCATATTACATCTTACCATGAAACGTAGAAATGAGATGCGATATCGCGTTTTAGGAAGCATTAGAACTCTATTGCTACGATAGCTAGACATCTGCAGACGCTATTTCCTAACAAGGAAGTGTCGCATTTACTTTCATTTGAATCGTAGACGAGGAATGTATAACACTTCGCAATGAATATTATATCTTATCATGAAACATAGATATGAGATGCAATATCTCTTTTTAAGAAGCATTTGAACTCTATGTCTTCGATACGTAGACATCAGCAAACGCTATTTCCTTGCAAGGAAGTGTCGCACTTACATTCATTTGAAGTGTAGAGGAGGAGTACATAACATTTCGCAAATCATATTACATCTTACCATGAAACATAGAAATGAGATGCGATATCGCGTTTTAAGAAGCATTAGAAAGCTACTGCTACGATACGTAGACATCTGCAAACGCTATTTCCTAGCGAGGAAGTATCGCATTCGCATTCATTTGAAGTGTAGACGAGGAATACATAACACTTCGCATATCATGTTATATCTTACCATGAAACATAGAAATGAGATGCGATATCGCGTTTTAAGGATCAGATGAAATCTATAGCTTCGATACGTAGACATCTGCAAACGCTATTTCCTTGCAAGGAAGTGTCGCATTTACTCACATTTGAATCGTAGACGAGGAATGCATAACACTTCGCAATGAATATTATATCTTATCATCAAACATAGATATGAGATGCAATATCTCGTTTTAAGAAGCATTTGAACTCTATTGCTTCGATACGTAGACATCAGCAAACGCTATTTCCTTGCAAGGAAGTGTCGCATTTACATTCATTTGAAGTGTAGACTAGGAATACATAACACTTCGCAAATCATATTATATCTTACCATGAAACACAGAAATGAGATGCGATATCGCGTTTTAAGAAGCATTAGAAAGCTATTGATACGATACGTAGACATCTGCAAACGCTATTTCCTAGCGAGGAAGTATCGCATTCACTTTCATTTGAAGTGTAGACGAGGAATACATAACACTTCGCAAATCATGTTATATCTTACCATGAAACATAGAAATGAGATGCGATATCGAGGTTTTAAGTATCATATGAACTCTATTGCTACGATACGTAGACATCTGCAAACGCTATTTCCTAGCGAGGAAGTGTCGCCTTCACATTCACTTGAAGTGTAGACGAGGAATACATGACACTTCGCAAATCATATTATATCTTACCATGAAAACATAGAAATGAGATGCGATATCGCGTTTTAAGAAGCATTAGAACCCTATTGTTACGATAGGTAGACATTTGCAAACGCTATTTCCTTGCAAGGAAGCGTCGCATTTACATTCATTTGAAGTGTAGAGGAGGAATACATAACACTTCGCAAATCATATTACATCTTACCATGAACATAGAAATGAGATGCGATATCGCGTTTTAAGAAGCATTAGAAAGCTATTGCTACGATACGTAGACATCTGCAAACGCTATTTCCTAGGGAGGAAATATCGCAGTTACATTCACTTGAAGTGTAGACGAGGAATACATGACACTTCGCAAATCATATTATATCTTACCATGAAACATAGAAATGAGATGCGATCTCGCGTTTTAAGAAGCATTAGAACTCTATTGCTACGATATGTAGACATCTGCAAACGCTATTTCCTTGCAAGGAAGTGTCGTATTTACATTCATTTGAAGTGTGGACGAGGAATACATAACACTTCGCAATGAATATTATATCTTATCATGAACATAGATATGAGATGCAATATCTCGTTTTAAGAAGCATTTGAACTCTATTTCTTCGATACGTAAACATCTGCAAACGCTATTTCCTTGCAAGGAAGTGTCGCATTTACATTCATGAGAAGCGTAGACGAAGAGTACATAACATTTCGCAAATAATATTATATCTTACCATGAAACACAGAAATGAGATGCAATATCGCGTTATAAGAAGCATTAGAACTCTATTGCTACGATACCTAGACATCTGCAGACGCTATTTCCTTGCAGGAAGTGTGTCCCATTTACATTCATTTGAAGTGTAGACGAGGAATACATGACACTTCGCAAATCATATTATATCTTACCATGAAACATAGAAATGAGATGCGATATCGCGTTTTTAAGAAGCATTAGAAAATCTATTGCTACGATACGTAGATATCTGCAAACGCTATTTCCTAGCGAGGAAGTATCGCATTCACATTCATTTGATGTGATTCATTTGATGTGTAGACGAGGAATACATAACACTTCCCAAATCATGTTATATTTTACCTTGAAACATAGAAATGAGTTGCGATATCGCGTTTTAAGAATCATATGAACACTATTGCTACGATACCTAGGAATCTGCGGACGCTATTTCCTAGCAAGGAAGTGTCGCATTTACATTCGTTTGAATCGTAGACGAGGAATGCATAACACTTCGCAATGAATATTATATCTTATCATGAAACATAGATATGAGATGCAATATCTCGTTTTAAGAAGTATTTGAACTCTATTGCTTCGATACCTAGAATTCTGCAGACGCTAATTCCTAGCAAGGAAGTGTCGCATTTACATTCATTTGAAGTGTAGACGAGGAATACATGACACTTCGCAAATCATATTATATCTTACTATGCAACACAGAAATGAGATGCGATATCGCGTTTTAAGAAGCATCAGAAAGCTATTGCAACGATACGTAGACATCTGCAAACGCTATTCCTAGCGAGGAAGTATCGCATTCACATTCATTTGAAGTGTAGACGAGGAATACATAACACTTCGCAAATCATGTTATATCTTACCATGAAACATAGAAATGAGGTGCGATATTGCGTTTTGAGAAGCATTAGAACTCTATTGCTACGATACCTAGACATCTGCAGACGCTATTTCCTAGCAAGGAAGTGTCGCATTTACATTCATTTGAAGTGTAGACGAGCAATACATAACCACTTCGCAAATCATGTTATATCTTACCATGAAACATAGAATGAGATGCGATGTCGCGTTTTAAGAAGCATTAGAACTCTATTGCTACGATACCTAGACATCTGCAGACGCTATTTCCTACCAAGGAAGTGTCGCATTTACATTCATTTGAAGTGTAGACGAGGAATACATAAGACTTCGCAAATCATATTATATCTTACCACGAAACATAGAAATGAGATGCGATATCGCGTTTTAAGAAGTATTAGAAAACTATTGCTACGATACCTAGACATCTGCAGGCGCTATTTCCTAGCAAGGAAGTCTCGCATTTACATTCGTTTGAAGTGTAGACGAGGCATACATGACACTTCGCAAATCATATTATATCTTACCATGAAACATAGAAATGAGATGCGATATCGCGTTTTAAGAAGCATTAGAACTCTATTGCTCCGATACGTAGAAATCTGCAAACGCTATTTCCTTGAAGGAAGTGTCACATTTACATTCATTGAAATGTAGACGACGAATACATAACACATCGCAAATCATATTACATCTTACCATGAAACGTAGAAATGAGATGCGATATCGCGTTTTAGGAAGCATTAGAACTCTATTGCTACGATACCTAGACATCTGCAGACGCTATTTCCTAACAAGGAAGTGTCGCATTTACTTTCATTTGAATCGTAGACGAGGAATGTATAACACTTCGCAATGAATATTATATCTTATCATGAAACATAGATATGAGATGCAATATCTCTTTTTAAGAAGCATTTGAACTCTATGTCTTCGATACGTAGACATCAGCAAACGCTATTTCCTTGCAAGGAAGTGTCGCACTTACATTCATTTGAAGTGTAGAGGAGGAATACATAACATTTCGCAAATCATATTACATCTTACCATGAAACATAGAAATGAGATGCGATATCGCGTTTTAAGAAGCATTAGAAAGCTACTGCTACGATACGTAGACATCTGCAAACGCTATTTCCTAGCGAGGAAGTATCGCATTCGCATTCATTTGAAGTGTAGACGAGGAATACATAACACTTCGCATATCATGTTATATCTTACCATGAAACATAGAAATGAGATGCGATATCGCGTTTTAAGAATCAGATGAAATCTATAGCTTCGATACGTAGACATCTGCAAACGCTATTTCCTTGCAAGGAAGTGTCGCATTTACTTTCATTTGAAACGTAGACGAGGAATGCATAACACTTCGCAATGAATATTATATCTTATCATCAAACATAGATATGAGATGCAATATCTCGTTTTACGAAGCATTTGAACTCTATTTCTTCGATACGTAGACATCTGCAAACGCTATTTCCTTGCAAGGAAGTGTCGCATTTACATTCATGTGAAGCGTAGACGAGGAGTACATAACACTTCGCAAATGATATTATATCTTACCATGAAACATAGAAATGAGTTGCGATATCGCGTTTTAAGAAGCATTAGAACTCTATTGCTACGATATGTAGACATCTTTAAACGCTATTTCCTTGCAAGGAAGTGTCGTATTTACATTCATTTGAAGTGTGGACGAGGAATACATAACACTTCGCAATGAATATTATATCTTATCATGAAACATAGATATGAGATGCAATATCTCGTTTTAAGAAGCATTTGAACTCTATTTCTTCGATACGTAAACATCTGCAAACGCTATTTCCTTGCAAGGAAGTGTCGCATTTACATTCATGAGAAGCGTAGACGAAGAGTACATAACATTTCGCAAATAATATTATATCTTACCATGAAACACAGAAATGAGATGCGATATCGCGTTATAAGAAGCATTAGAACTCTATTGCTACGATACCTAGACATCTGCAGACGCTATTTCCTTGCAAGGAAGTGTCCCATTTACATTCATTTGAAGTGTAGACGAGGAATACATGACACTTCGCAAATCATATTATATCTTACCATGAAACATAGAAATGAGATGCGATATCGCGTTTTAAGAAGCATTAGAAATCTATTGCTACGATACGTAGATATCTGCAAACGCTATTTCCTAGCGAGGAAGTATCGCATTCACATTCATTTGATGTGTAGACGAGGAATACATAACACTTCCCAAATCATGTTATATTTACCTTGAAACATAGAAATGAGTTGCGATATCGCGTTTTAAGAATCATATGAACACTATTGCTACGATACCTAGGAATCTGCGGACGCTATTTCCTAGCAAGGAAGTGTCGCATTTACATTCAGTTGAAGTGTAGACGAGGAATACATAACACTTCGCAAATCATATTATATCTTACCATGAAACACAGAAATGAGATGCGATATCGCGTATTAAGAAGCATTCGAACTCTATTGCTACGATAGGTAGACATCTGCAAACGCTATTTCCTAGCGAGGAAGTGTCGCATTCACATTCATTTGAAGTGTAGACGAGGAATACGTGACACTTCGCAAATCATATTATATCTTACCATGAAACATAGAAATGAGATGCGATATCGCGTTTTAAGAATCATAAGAACTATTGCTACGATACGTAGACATCTACAATCGCTACTTCCTTGCTAGGAAGTGTCGCATTTACATTCATTTGAAGTGTAGACGAGGAATACATAACACTTCGCAAATCATATTACATCTTACCATGAAACATAGAAATGAGATGCGATATCGCGTTTTAAGAATCATCTGAACTCTATTGCTACGATACGTAGTCATCTGCAAACGCTATTTCCTAGCGAGGAAGTGTCGCATTCACATTCATTTGAAGTGTAGACGAGGAATACGTGACACTTCGCAAATCATATTATATCTTACCATGAAACATAGAATGAGATGCGATATCGCGTTTTAAGAATCATAAGAACTATTGCTACGATACGTAGACATCTACAACCGCTACTTCCTTGCTAGGAAGTGTCGCATTTACATTCATTTGAAGTGTAGACGAGGAATACAGAACACTTCGCAAATCATATTACATTTTACCATGAAACATAGAAATGAGATGCGATATCGCGTTTAAGAATCATCTGAACTCTATTGCAACGATACGTAGATATCTGCAAACGCTATTTCTAGCGAGGAAGTCTCGCATTCACATTCATTTGAAGTGTAGACGAGGAATACATGACACTTCGCAAATCATATTATATCTTACCATGAAACACAGAAATGAGATGCGATATCGCGGTTTAAGAAGCATTAGAACTCTATTGCTACGATAGGTAGACATCTGCAAACGCTATTTGCTTGCAAGGAAGTGTCGCATTTACATTCATTTGAAGTGTAGACGAGGAATACATGACACTTCGCAAATCATATTATATCTTACCATGAAACATAGAAATGAGATGCGACATCGCATCTTAAGAAGCATTAGAGCACTATTGCTACGATACCTAGACATCTGCAGACGCTATTTCCTTGCAAGGAAGTGTCGCATTTACATTCATTTGAAGTGTAGACGAGGAATACATGACTCTTCGCAATTCATATTATATCTTACAGTGAAACATAGAAATGAGATGCGATATCGCGTTTTAAGAAGCATTAGAAATCTATTGCTACGATACGTAGACATCTTCAAACGCTATTTCCTAGCGAGGAAGTATCGCATTCACATTCATTTGAAGTGTAGACGAGGAATACATAACACTTCCCAAATCATGTTATATTTTACCATGAAACATAGAAATGAGTTGCGATATCGCGTTTTTAAGAATCATATGAACACTATTGCTACGATACGTAGACATCTGCAAACGCTATTTCCTTGCAAGGAAGTGTCGCATTTACTTTCATTTGAATCGTAGACGAGGAATGCATAACACTTCGCAATGAATATTATATCTTATCATGAAACATAGATATGAGATGCAATATCTCGTTTTAAGAAGCATTAGAACTCTGTTGCTACGATACCTAGGCATCTGCGGACGCTATTTCCTAGCAAGGAAGTGTCGCATTTACATTCGTCTGAATCGTAGACGAGGAATGCATAACACTTCGCAATGAATATTATATCTTATCATGAAACATAGATATGAGATGCAATATCTCGTTTTAAGAAGTATTTGAACTCTATTGCTTCGATACGTAGACACCTGCAAACGCTATTTCCTTGCAAAGAAGTGTCGCAATTTACATTCATTTGAAGTGTAGACGAGGAATACATAACACTTCGCAAATCATATTATATCTTACCATGAAACATAGAAATGAGATGCGATATCGCGTTTTAAGAATTATCTGAACTCTATTGCTACGATACGTAGACATCTGCAACCGTTATTTCCTAGCGAGGAAGTGCCGCATTCACATTCATTTGAAGTGTAGACGAGGAATACATAACACTTCGCAAATCATATTATATCTTACCATGAAAGATAGAAATGAGATGCGATATCGCGTTTTAAGAATCATAAGAACTCTATTGCTACGATACGTAGACAACTGCAAACGCTATTTCCTTGCAAGGAAGTGTCGCATTTACATTCATTTGAATCGTAGACGTGGAATGCATAACACTTCGCAATGAATATTATATCTTATCATGAAACATAGATATGAGATGCAATATCTCGTTTTAAGAAGCATTAGAACTCTATTGCTACGATACCTAGACATCTTCAGACGCTATATCCTAGCAAGGAAGTGTCGCATTTACATTCATTTGAAGTGTAGACGAGGAATACATGACACTTCGCAAATCATATTATATCTTACCATGAAACATAGAAATAAGATGCAATATCGCGTTTTAAGAATCATAAGAACTCTATTGCTACGATACGTAGACATCTGTAGACGCTATTTCCTTGCAAGGAAGTGTCGCATTTACATTCATTTGAAGTGTAGACAAGGAATACATGACACTTCGCAAATCATATTATATCTTACCATGAAACACGGAAATGAGATGCGATATCGCGTTTTAAGAAGCATTAGAACTCTATTGCTACGATAGGTAGACATCTGCAAACGCTATTTCCTTGCAAGGAAGTGTCGCATTTACATTCATTTGAAGTGTAGACGAGGAATACATAACACTTCGCAACTCATATTATAACTTACCATGAAACATAGAAATGAGATGCGATATCGCGTTTTAAGGAGCTCTAGAACTCTATCGCTACGATACCTAGACATCTGCAGACGCTATTTCCTAGCAAGGAAGTGTCGCATTTACATTCATTTGAAGAGTAGACGAGGAATACATAACACTTCGCAAATCATATTATATCTTACCATGAAACATAGAAATGAGATGCGATATCGCGTTTTAAGAATCATAAGAACTCTATTGCTACGATACGTAGACATCTGTAGACGCTATTTCCTAGCAAGGAAGTGTCGCATTCACATTCATTTGAAGTGTAGACGAGGAATACATAACACTTCGCAAATCATATTATATCATACCATGAAAGATAGAAATGAGATGCGATATCGCGTTTTAAGAATCATAAGAACACTATTGCTACGATACGTAGACATCTGCAAACGCTATTTCCTAGCAAGGAAGTGTCGCATTCACATTCATTTGAAGTGTAGACGAGGAATACATAACACTTCGCAAATCATATTATATCTTACCATGAAAGATAGAAATGAGATGCGATATCGCGTTTTAAGAATCATAAGAACTCTATTGCTACGATACGTAGACATCTGTAGACGCTATTTCCTAGCAAGGAAGTGTCGCATTTACATTCATTTGAATCGTAGACGAGGAATGCATAACACTTCGCAATGAATATTATATCTTATCATGAAACATATATATGAGATGCAATATCTCGTTTTAAGAAGCATTACAACTCTATTGCTACGATACCTAGACATCTGCAGACGCTATTTCCTAGCAAGGAAGTGTCGCATTTACATTCATTTGAAGTGTAGACGAGGAATACATGACACTTCGCAAATCATATTATATCTTACCATGAAACATAGAAATAGGATGCAATATCGCGTTTTAAGAATCATAAGAACTCTATTGCTACGATACGTAGACATCTGCAAACGCTATTTCCTTGCAAGGAAGTGTCGCATTTACATTCATTTGAATCGTAGACGCGGAATACATAACACTTCGCAAATCATATTATATCTTACCATGAAACATAGAAATGAGATGCGACATCGCATCTTAAGAAGCATTAGAGCACTATTGCTACGATACCTAGACATCTGCAGACGCTATTTCCTTGCAAGGAAGTGTCGCATTTACATTCATTTGAAGTGTAGACGAGGAATACATGACTCTTCGCAAATCATATTATATCTTACAGTGAAACATAGAAATGAGATGCGATATCGCGTTTTAAGAAGCATTAGAAATCTATAGCTACGATACGTAGACATCTGCAAACGCTATTTCCTAGCGAGGAAGTATCGCATTCACATTCATTTGAAGTGTAGACGAGGAATACATAACACTTCCCAAATCATGTTATATTTTACCATGAAACATAGAAATGAGTTGCGATATCGCGTTTTAAGAATCATATGAACACTATTGCTACGATACGTAGACATCTGCAAACGCTATTTCCTTGCAAGGAAGTGTCGCATTTACTTTCATTTGAATCGTAGACGAGGAATGCATAACACTTCGCAATGAATATTATATCTTATCATGAAACATAGATATGAGATGCAATATCTCGTTTTAAGAAGCATTAGAACTCTGTTGCTACGATACCTAGGCATCTGCGGACGCTATTTCCTAGCAAGGAAGTGTCGCATTTACATTCGTCTGAATCGTAGACGAGGAATGCATAACACTTCGCAATGAATATTATATCTTATCATGAAACATAGATATGAGATGCAATATCTCGTTTTAAGAAGTATTTGAACTCTATTGCTTCGATACGTAGACACCTGCAAACGCTATTTCCTTGCAAAGAAGTGTCGCAATTTACATTCATTTGAAGTGTAGACGAGGAATACATAACACTTCGCAAATCATATTATATCTTACCATGAAACATAGAAATGAGATGCGATATCGCGTTTTAAGAATCATCTGAACTCTATTGCTACGATATGTAGACATCTGCAACCGTTATTTCCTAGCGAGGAAGTGTCGCATTCACATTCATTTGAAGTGTAGACGAGGAATACATAACACTTCGCAAATCATATTATATCTTACCATGAAAGATAGAAATGAGATGCGATATCGCGTTTTAAGAATCATAAGAACTCTATTGCTACGATACGTAGACAACTGCAAACGCTATTTCCTTGCAAGGAAGTGTCGCATTTACATTCATTTGAATCGTAGACGAGGAATGCATAACACTTCGCAATGAATATTATATCTTATCATGAAACATAGATATGAGATGCAATATCTCGTTTTAAGAAGCATTAGAACTCTATTGCTACGATACCTAGACATCTTCAGACGCTATATCCTAGCAAGGAAGTGTCGCATTTACATTCATTTGAAGTGTAGACGAGGAATACATGACACTTCGCAAATCATATTATATCTTACCATGAAACATAGAAATAAGATGCAATATCGCGTTTTAAGAATCATAAGAACTCTATTGCTACGATACGTAGACATCTGTAGACGCTATTTCCTTGCAAGGAAGTGTCGCATTTACATTCATTTGAAGTGTAGACAAGGAATACATGACACTTCGCAAATCATATTATATCTTACCATGAAACACGGAAATGAGATGCGATATCGCGTTTTAAGAAGCATTAGAACTCTATTGCTACGATAGGTAGACATCTGCAAACGCTATTTCCTTGCAAGGAAGTGTCGCATTTACATTCATTTGAAGTGTAGACGAGGAATACATAACACTTCGCAAATCATATTATAACTTACCATGAAACATAGAAATGAGATGCGATATCGCGTTTTAAGGAGCTCTAGAACTCTATCGCTACGATACCTAGACATCTGCAGACGCTATTTCCTAGCAAGGAAGTGTCGCATTTACATTCATTTGAAGAGTAGACGAGGAATACATAACACTTCGCAAATCATATTATATCTTACCATGAAACATAGAAATGAGATGCGATATCGCGTTTTAAGAATCATAAGAACTCTATTGCTACGATACGTAGACATCTGTAGACGCTATTTCCTAGCAAGGAAGTGTCGCATTCACATTCATTTGAAGTGTAGACGAGGAATACATAACACTTCGCAAATCATATTATATCTTACCATGAAAGATAGAAATGAGATGCGATATCGCGTTTTAAGAATCATAAGAACACTATTGCTACGATAAGTAGACATCTGCAAACGCTATTTCCTAGCAAGGAAGTGTCGCATTCACATTCATTTGAAGTGTAGACGAGGAATACATAACACTTCGCAAATCATATTATATCTTACCATGAAAGATAGAAATGAGATGCGATATCGCGTTCTAAGAATCATAAGAACTCTATTGCTACGATACGTAGACATCTGTAGACGCTATTTCCTAGCAAGGAAGTGTCGCATTCACATTCATTTGAAGTGTAGACGAGGAATACATAACACTTCGCAAATCATATTATATCTTGCCATGAAAGATAGAAATGAGATGCGATATCGCGTTTTAAGAATCATAAGAACTCTATTGCTACGATACGTAGACAACTGTAAACGCTATTTCCTTGCAAGGAAGTGTCGCATTTACATTCATTTGAATCGTAGACGAGGAATGCATAACACTTCGCAATGAATATTATATCTTATCATGAAACATATATATGAGATGCAATATCTCGTTTTAAGAAGCATTACAACTCTATTGCTACGATACCTAGACATCTGCAGACGCTATTTCCTAGCACGGAAGTGTCGCATTTACATTCATTTGAAGTGTAGACGAGGAATACATGACACTTCGCAAATCATACTATATCTTACCATGAAACATAGAAATAAGATGCAATATCGCGTTTTAAGAATCATAAGAACTCTATTGCTACGATACGTAGACATCTGCAAACGCTATTTCCTTGCAAGGAAGTGTCGCATTTACATTCATTTGAATCGTAGACGCGGAATGCATAACACTTCGCAAATCATATTATATTTTACCATGAAACATAGAAATGATATGCAATATCGCGTTTTAAGGATCATAAGAACTCTATTGCTACGATACGTAGACATCTGCAGACGCTATTTCCTTGCAAGGAAGTGTCGCATTTCAATTCATTTGAAGTGTAGACGAGGAATACATGACACTTCGCAAATCATATTATATCTTACCATGAAACATAGAAATGAGATGCGATATCGCGTTTTAAGAAGCATTAGAAAGCTATTGCTACGATACGTAGACATCTGCAAACGCTATTTCCTAGCGAGGAAGTATCGCATTCACATTCATTTGAAGTGTAGACGAGGAATACATAACACTTCGCAAATCATATTATATCTTACCATGAAAGATAGAAATGAGATGCGATATCGCGTTTTAAGAATCATAAGAACTCTATTGCTACGATACGTAGACAACTGCAAACGCTATTTCCTTGCAAGGAAGTGTCGCATTTACATTCATTTGAATCGTAGACGAGGAATGCATAACACTTCGCAATGAATATTATATCTTATCATGAAACATAGAAATAAGATGCAATATCGCGTTTTAAGAATCATAAGAACTCTATTGCTACGATACGTAGACATCTGCAAACGCTATTTCCTTGCAAGGAAGTGTCGCATTTACATTCATTTGAATCGTAGACGCGGAATGCATAACACTTCGCAAATCATATTATATTTTACCATGAAACATAGAAATGATATGCAATATCGCGTTTTAAGGATCATAAGAACTCTATTGCTACGATACGTAGACATCTGCAGACGCTATTTCCTTGCAAGGAAGTGTCGCATTTCAATTCATTTGAAGTGTAGACGAGGAATACATGACACTTCGCAAATCATATTATATCTTACCATGAAACATAGAAATGAGATGCGATATCGCGTTTTAAGAAGCATTAGAAAGCTATTGCTACGATACGTAGACATCTGCAAACGCTATTTCCTAGCGAGGAAGTATCGCATTCACATTCATTTGAAGTGTAGACGAGGAATACATAACACTTCGCAAATCATGTTATATCTTACCATGAAACATAGAAATGAGATGCGATATCGCGTTTTAAGAATCATCTGAACTCTATTGCTACGATACGTAGACATCTGCAACCGTTATTTCCTAGCGAGGAAGTGCCGCATTCACATTCATTTGAAGTGTAGACGAGGAATACATAACACTTCGCAAATCATATTATATCTTACCATGAAAGATAGAAATGAGATGCGATATCGCGTTTTAAGAATCATAAGAACTCTATTGCTACGATACGTAGACAACTGCAAACGCTATTTCCTTGCAAGGAAGTGTCGCATTTACATTCATTTGAATCGTAGACGAGGAATGCATAACACTTCGCAATGAATATTATATCTTATCATGAAACATAGTTATGAGATGCAATATCTCGTTTTAAGAAGCATTAGAACTCTATTGCTACGATACCTAGACATCTTCAGACGCTATATCCTAGCAAGGAAGTGTCGCATTTACATTCATTTGAAGTGTAGACGAGGAATACATGACACTTCGCAAATCATATTATATCTTACCATGAAACATAGAAATAAGATGCAATATCGCGTTTTAAGAATCATAAGAACTCTATTGCTGCGATACGTAGACATCTGTAGACGCTATTTCCTTGCAAGGAAGTGTCGCATTTACATTCATTTGAAGTGTAGACAAGGAATACATGACACTTCGCAAATCATATTATATCTTACCATGAAACACGGAAATGAGATGCGATATCGCGTTTTAAGAAGCATTAGAACTCTATTGCTACGATAGGTAGACATCTGCAAACGCTATTTCCTTGCAAGGAAGTGTCGCATTTACATTCATTTGAAGTGTAGACGAGGAATACATAACACTTCGCAAATCATATTATAACTTACCATGAAACATAGAAATGAGATGCGATATCGCCTTTTAAGGAGCTCTAGAACTCTATCGCTACGATACCTAGACATCTGCAGACGCTATTTCCTAGCAAGGAAGTGTCGCATTTACATTCATTTGAAGAGTAGACGAGGAATACATAACACTTCGCAAATCATATTATATCTTACCATGAAACATAGAAATGAGATGCGATATCGCGTTTTAAGAATCATAAGAACTCTATTGCTACGATACGTAGACATCTGTAGACGCTATTTCCTAGCAAGGAAGTGTCGCATTCACATTCATTTGAAGTGTAGACGAGGAATACATAACACTTCGCAAATCATATTATATCTTACCATGAAAGATAGAAATGAGATGCGATATCGCGTTTTAAGAATCATAAGAACACTATTGCTACGATACGTAGACATCTGCAAACGCTATTTCCTAGCAAGGAAGTGTCGCATTCACATTCATTTGAAGTGTAGACGAGGAATACATAACACTTCGCAAATCATATTATATCTTACCATGAAAGATAGAAATGAGATGCGATATCGCGTTTTAAGAATCATAAGAACTCTATTGCTACGATACGTAGACATCTGTAGACGCTATTTCCTAGCAAGGAAGTGTCGCATTCACATTCATTTGAAGTGTAGACGAGGAATACATAACACTTCGCAAATCATATTATATCTTGCCATGAAAGATAGAAATGAGATGCGATATCGCGTTTTAAGAATCATAAGAACTCTATTGCTACGATACGTAGACAACTGTAAACGCTATTTCCTTGCAAGGAAGTGTCGCATTTACATTCATTTGAATCGTAGACGAGGAATGCATAACACTTCGCAATGAATATTATATCTTATCATGAAACATATATATGAGATGCAATATCTCGTTTTAAGAAGCATTACAACACTATTGCTACGATACCTAGACATCTGCAGACGCTATTTCCTAGCAAGGAAGTGTCGCATTTACATTCATTTGAAGTGTAGACGAGGAATACATGACACTTCGCAAATCATATTATATCTTACCATGAAAGATAGAAATGAGATGCAATATCGCGTTTTAAGAATCATAAGAATTCTATTGCTACGATACGTAGACAACTGCAAACGCTATTTCCTTGCAAGGAAGTGTCGCATTTACATTCATTTGAATCGTAGACGAGGAATGCATAACACTTCGCAATGAATATTATATCTTATCATGAAACATATATATGAGATGCAATATCTCGTTTTAAGAAGCATTAGAACTCTATTGCTACGACACCTAGACATCTGCTGACGCTATTTCCTAGCAAGGAAGTGTCGCATTTACATTCATTTGAAGTGTAGACGAGGAATACATGACACTTCGCAAATCATATTATATCTTACCATGAAACATAGAAATAAGATGCGATATCGCGTTTTAAGAATCATAAGATCTCTATTGCTACGATACGTAGACATCTGTAGACGCTATTTCCTAGCAAGGAAGTGTCGCATTCACATTCATTTGAAGTGTAGACGAGGAATACATAACACTTCGCAAATCATATTATATCTTGCCATGAAAGATAGAAATGAGATGCGATATCGCGTTTTAAGAATCATAAGAACTCTATTGCTACGATACGTAGACAACTGTAAACGCTATTTCCTTGCAAGGAAGTGTCGCATTTACATTCATTTGAATCGTAGACGAGGAATGCATAACACTTCGCAATGAATATTATATCTTATCATGAAACATATATATGAGATGCAATATCTCGTTTTAAGAAGCATTAGAACTCTATTGCTACGATACCTAGACATCTGCAGACGCTATTTCCTAGCAAGGAAGTGTCGCATTTACATTCATTTGAAGTGTAGACGAGGAATACATGACACTTCGCAAATCATATTATATCTTACCATGAAACATAGAAATAAGATGCAATATCGCGTTTTAAGAATCATAAGAACTCTATTGCTACGATACGTAGACATCTGCAGACGCTATTTCCTTGCAAGGAAGTGTCGCATTTACATTCATTTGAAGTGTAGACGAGGAATACATGACACTTCGCAAATCATATTATATCTTACCATGAAACATAGAAATGTGATGCGACATCGCGTTTTAAGAAGCACTAAAAATCTATTGCTACGATACGTAGACATCTGCAAACGCTATTTCTTTGCAAGGAAGTGTCGCATTTACATTCATTTGAAGTGTAGGCGAGGAATACATGACACTTCGCAAATCATATTATATCTTACCATGAAAGATAGAAATGAGATGCAATATCGCGTTTTAAGAATCATAAGAATTCTATTGCTACGATACGTAGACAACTGCAAACGCTATTTCCTTGCAAGGAAGTGTCGCATTTACATTCATTTGAATCGTAGACGAGGAATGCATAACACTTCGCAATGAATATTATATCTTATCATGAAACTTATATATGAGATGCAATATCTCGTTTTAAGAAGCATTAGAACTCTATTGCTACGACACCTAGACATCTGCTGACGCTATTTCCTAGCAAGGAAGTGTCGCATTTACATTCATTTGAAGTGTAGACGAGGAATACATGACACTTCGCAAATCATATTATATCTTACCATGAAACATAGAAATAAGATGCGATATCGCGTTTTAAGAATCATAAGATCTCTATTGCTACGATACGTAGACATCTGTAGACGCTATTTCCTAGCAAGGAAGTGTCGCATTCACATTCATTTGAAGTGTAGACGAGGAATACATAACACTTCGCAAATCATATTATATCTTGCCATGAAAGATAGAAATGAGATGCGATATCGCGTTTTAAGAATCATAAGAACTCTATTGCTACGATACGTAGACAACTGTAAACGCTATTTCCTTGCAAGGAAGTGTCGCATTTACATTCATTTGAATCGTAGACGAGGAATGCATAACACTTCGCAATGAATATTATATCTTATCATGAAACATATATATGAGATGCAATATCTCGTTTTAAGAAGCATTAGAACTCTATTGCTACGATACCTAGACATCTGCAGACGCTATTTCCTAGCAAGGAAGTGTCGCATTTACATTCATTTGAAGTGTAGACGAGGAATACATGACACTTCGCAAATCATATTATATCTTACCATGAAACATAGAAATAAGATGCAATATCGCGTTTTAAGAATCATAAGAACTCTATTGCTACGATACGTAGACATCTGCAGACGCTATTTCCTTGCAAGGAAGTGTCGCATTTACATTCATTTGAAGTGTAGACGAGGAATACATGACACTTCGCAAATCATATTATATCTTACCATGAAACATAGAAATGTGATGCGACATCGCGTTTTAAGAAGCACTAAAAATCTATTGCTACGATACGTAGACATCTGCAAACGCTATTTCTTTGCAAGGAAGTGTCGCATTTACATTCATTTGAAGTGTAGGCGAGGAATACATAACACTTCGCAAATCATATTATATCTTACCATGAAACACAGAAATGAGATGCGATATCGCGTTTTAAGAAGCATTAGAACTCTATTGCTACGATAGGTAGACATCTGCAATCGCTATTTCCTTGCAAGGAAGTGTCGCATTTACATTCATTTGAAGTGTAGATGAGGAATACATAACACTTCGCAAATCATATTACATCTTATCATGAAACATAGAAATGAGATGCGATATCGCGTTTTAAGAAGCATTAGAACTCCATCGCTACGATACCTAGACATCTGCAGACGCTATTTCCTAGCAAGGAAGTGTCGCATTTACATTCATTTGAAGTGTAGTCGAGGAATACATAACACTTCGCAAATCATATTATATCTTACCATGAAACATAGAAATGAAATGCGATATCGCGTTTTAAGAATCATAAGAACTCTATTGCTACGATACGTAGACATCTGCAAACGCTATTTCCTTGCAAGGAAGTGTCGCATTTACATTCATTTGAAGTGCAGACGAGGAATACATAACACTTCGCAAATCATATTATATCTTACCATGAAACATAGAAATGAGATGCGATATCGCGTTTTAAGGAGCATTAGAACCCTATCGCTACGATACCTAGACATCTGCAGACGCTATTTCCTAGCAAGGAAGTGTCTCACTTACATTCATTTGAAGTGTTGACGAGGAATACATAACACTTCCCAAATCATGTAATATCTTATCATGAAACATAGATATGAGATGCAATATCTCGTTTTAAGAAGCATTAGAACTCTGTTGCTACGATACCTAGGCATCTGCGGACGCTATTTCCTAGCAAGGAAGTGTCGCATTTACATTCATTTGAAGTGTAGACGAGGAACACATGACACTTCGCAAATCATATTATATCTTACCATGAAACATAGAAATAAGATGCAATATCGCGTTTTAAGAATCATAAGAACTCTATTGCTACGATACGTAGACATCTGCAGACGCTATTTCCTTGCAAGGAAGTGTCGCATTTACATTCATTTGAAGTGTAGACGAGGAATACATGACACTTCGCAAAACATATTATATCTTACCATGAAACATAGAAATGAGATGCGATATCGCGTTTTAAGAAGCATTAGAACGCTATCGCTACGATACCTAGACATCTCCAGACGCTACTTCCTAGCAAGGAAGTGTCGCATTTATATTCATTTGAAGTGTAGACGAAGAATACATAACACTTCGCAAATCATATTATATCTTACCATGAAACATAGAAATGAGATGCGATATCGCGTTTTAAGAATCATAAGAACACTATTGCTACGATACGTAGACATCTGCAAACGCTATTTCCTAGCAAGGAAGTGTCGCATTCACATTCATTTGAAGTGTAGACGAGGAATACATAACACTTCGCAAATCATATTATATCTTACCATGAAAGATAGAAATGAGATGCGATATCGCGTTTATGAATCATAAGAATTCTATTGCTACGATACGTAGACAACTGCAAACGCCATTTCCTTGCAAGGTAGTGTCGCATTTACATTCATTTGAATCGTAGACGAGGAATGCATAACACTTCGCTATGAATATTATATCTTATCATGAAACATAGATATGAGATGCAATATCTCGTTTTAAGAAGCATTAGAACTCTATTGCTACGATACCTAGACATATGCAGACGCTATTTCCTAGCAAGGAAGTGTCGCATTTACATTCATTTGAATCGTAGACGAGGAATGCATAACACTTCGCAATGAATATTATATCTTATCATGAAACATATATATGAGATGCAATATCTCGTTTTAAGAAGCATTACAACTCTATTGCTACGATACCTAGACATCTGCAGACGCTATTTCCTAGCAAGGAAGTGTCGCATTTACATTCATTTGAAGTGTAGACGAGGAATACATGACACTTCGCAAATCATATTATATCTTACCATGAAACATAGAAATAGGATGCAATATCGCGTTTTAAGAATCATAAGAACTCTATTGCTACGATACGTAGACATCTGCAAACGCTATTTCCTTGCAAGGAAGTGTCGCATTTACATTCATTTGAATCGTAGACGCGGAATGCATAACACTTCGCAAATCATATTATATTTTACCATGAAACATAGAAATGATATGCAATATCGCGTTTTAAGGATCATAAGAACTCTATTGCTACGATACGTAGACATCTGCAGACGCTATTTCCTTGCAAGGAAGTGTCGCATTTCAATTCATTTGAAGTGTAGACGAGGAATACATGACACTTCGCAAATCATATTATATCTTACCATGAAACATAGAAATGAGATGCGATATCGCGTTTTAAGAAGCATTAGAAAGCTATTGCTACGATACGTAGACATCTGCAAACGCTATTTCCTAGCGAGGAAGTATCGCATTCACATTCATTTGAAGTGTAGACGAGGAATACATAACACTTCGCAAATCATGTTATATCTTACCATGAAACATAGAAATGAGATGCGATATCGCGTTTTAAGAATCATCTGAACTCTATTGCTACGATACGTAGACATCTGCAACCGTTATTTCCTAGCGAGGAAGTTTCGCATTCACATTCATTTGAAGTGTAGACGAGGAATACATAACACTTCGCAAATCATATTATATCTTACCATGAAAGATAGAAATGAGATGCGATATCGCGTTTTAAGAATCATAAGAACTCTATTGCTACGATACGTAGACAACTGCAAACGCTATTTCCTTGCAAGGAAGTGTCGCATTTACATTCATTTGAATCGTAGACGAGGAATGCATAACACTTCGCAATGAATATTATATCTTATCATGAAACATAGTTATGAGATGCAATATCTCGTTTTAAGAAGCATTAGAACTCTATTGCTACGATACCTAGACATCTTCAGACGCTATATCCTAGCAAGGAAGTGTCGCATTTACATTCATTTGAAGTGTAGACGAGGAATACATGACACTTCGCAAATCATATTATATCTTACCATGAAACATAGAAATAAGATGCAATATCGCGTTTTAAGAATCATAAGAACTCTATTGCTGCGATACGTAGACATCTGTAGACGCTATTTCCTTGCAAGGAAGTGTCGCATTTACATTCATTTGAAGTGTAGACAAGGAATACATAACACTTCGCAAATCATATTATATCTTACCATGAAAGATAGAAATGAGATGCGATATCGCGTTTTAAGAATCATAAGAACACTATTGCTACGATACGTAGACATCTGCAAACGCTATTTCCTAGCAAGGAAGTGTCGCATTCACATTCATTTGAAGTGTAGACGAGGAATACATAACACTTCGCAAATCATATTATATCTTACCATGAAACATAGAAATGAGATGCGACATCGCATCTTAAGAAGCATTAGAGCACTATTGCTACGATACCTAGACATCTGCAGACGCTATTTCCTTGCAAGGAAGTGTCGCATTTACATTCATTTGAAGTGTAGACGAGGAATACATGACTCTTCGCAAATCATATTATATCTTACAGTGAAACATAGAAATGAGATGCGATATCGCGTTTTAAGAAGCATTAGAAATCTATAGCTACGATACGTAGACATCTGCAAACGCTATTTCCTAGCGAGGAAGTATCGCATTCACATTCATTTGAAGTGTAGACGAGGAATACATAACACTTCCCAAATCATGTTATATTTTACCATGAAACATAGAAATGAGTTGCGATATCGCGTTTTAAGAATCATATGAACACTATTGCTACGATACGTAGACATCTGCAAACGCTATTTCCTTGCAAGGAAGTGTCGCATTTACTTTCATTTGAATCGTAGACGAGGAATGCATAACACTTCGCAATGAATATTATATCTTATCATGAAACATAGATATGAGATGCAATATCTCGTTTTAAGAAGCATTAGAACTCTGTTGCTACGATACCTAGGCATCTGCGGACGCTATTTCCTAGCAAGGAAGTGTCGCATTTACATTCGTCTGAATCGTAGACGAGGAATGCATAACACTTCGCAATGAATATTATATCTTATCATGAAACATAGATATGAGATGCAATATCTCGTTTTAAGAAGTATTTGAACTCTATTGCTTCGATACGTAGACACCTGCAAACGCTATTTCCTTGCAAAGAAGTGTCGCAATTTACATTCATTTGAAGTGTAGACGAGGAATACATAACACTTCGCAAATCATATTATATCTTACCATGAAACATAGAAATGAGATGCGATATCGCGTTTTAAGAATCATCTGAACTCTATTGCTACGATATGTAGACATCTGCAACCGTTATTTCCTAGCGAGGAAGTGTCGCATTCACATTCATTTGAAGTGTAGACGAGGAATACATAACACTTCGCAAATCATATTATATCTTACCATGAAAGATAGAAATGAGATGCGATATCGCGTTTTAAGAATCATAAGAACTCTATTGCTACGATACGTAGACAACTGCAAACGCTATTTCCTTGCAAGGAAGTGTCGCATTTACATTCATTTGAATCGTAGACGAGGAATGCATAACACTTCGCAATGAATATTATATCTTATCATGAAACATAGATATGAGATGCAATATCTCGTTTTAAGAAGCATTAGAACTCTATTGCTACGATACCTAGACATCTTCAGACGCTATATCCTAGCAAGGAAGTGTCGCATTTACATTCATTTGAAGTGTAGACGAGGAATACATGACACTTCGCAAATCATATTATATCTTACCATGAAACATAGAAATAAGATGCAATATCGCGTTTTAAGAATCATAAGAACTCTATTGCTACGATACGTAGACATCTGTAGACGCTATTTCCTTGCAAGGAAGTGTCGCATTTACATTCATTTGAAGTGTAGACAAGGAATACATGACACTTCGCAAATCATATTATATCTTACCATGAAACACGGAAATGAGATGCGATATCGCGTTTTAAGAAGCATTAGAACTCTATTGCTACGATAGGTAGACATCTGCAAACGCTATTTCCTTGCAAGGAAGTGTCGCATTTACATTCATTTGAAGTGTAGACGAGGAATACATAACACTTCGCAAATCATATTATAACTTACCATGAAACATAGAAATGAGATGCGATATCGCGTTTTAAGGAGCTCTAGAACTCTATCGCTACGATACCTAGACATCTGCAGACGCTATTTCCTAGCAAGGAAGTGTCGCATTTACATTCATTTGAAGAGTAGACGAGGAATACATAACACTTCGCAAATCATATTATATCTTACCATGAAACATAGAAATGAGATGCGATATCGCGTTTTAAGAATCATAAGAACTCTATTGCTACGATACGTAGACATCTGTAGACGCTATTTCCTAGCAAGGAAGTGTCGCATTCACATTCATTTGAAGTGTAGACGAGGAATACATAACACTTCGCAAATCATATTATATCTTACCATGAAAGATAGAAATGAGATGCGATATCGCGTTTTAAGAATCATAAGAACACTATTGCTACGATAAGTAGACATCTGCAAACGCTATTTCCTAGCAAGGAAGTGTCGCATTCACATTCATTTGAAGTGTAGACGAGGAATACATAACACTTCGCAAATCATATTATATCTTACCATGAAAGATAGAAATGAGATGCGATATCGCGTTCTAAGAATCATAAGAACTCTATTGCTACGATACGTAGACATCTGTAGACGCTATTTCCTAGCAAGGAAGTGTCGCATTCACATTCATTTGAAGTGTAGACGAGGAATACATAACACTTCGCAAATCATATTATATCTTGCCATGAAAGATAGAAATGAGATGCGATATCGCGTTTTAAGAATCATAAGAACTCTATTGCTACGATACGTAGACAACTGTAAACGCTATTTCCTTGCAAGGAAGTGTCGCATTTACATTCATTTGAATCGTAGACGAGGAATGCATAACACTTCGCAATGAATATTATATCTTATCATGAAACATATATATGAGATGCAATATCTCGTTTTAAGAAGCATTACAACTCTATTGCTACGATACCTAGACATCTGCAGACGCTATTTCCTAGCACGGAAGTGTCGCATTTACATTCATTTGAAGTGTAGACGAGGAATACATGACACTTCGCAAATCATACTATATCTTACCATGAAACATAGAAATAAGATGCAATATCGCGTTTTAAGAATCATAAGAACTCTATTGCTACGATACGTAGACATCTGCAAACGCTATTTCCTTGCAAGGAAGTGTCGCATTTACATTCATTTGAATCGTAGACGCGGAATGCATAACACTTCGCAAATCATATTATATTTTACCATGAAACATAGAAATGATATGCAATATCGCGTTTTAAGGATCATAAGAACTCTATTGCTACGATACGTAGACATCTGCAGACGCTATTTCCTTGCAAGGAAGTGTCGCATTTCAATTCATTTGAAGTGTAGACGAGGAATACATGACACTTCGCAAATCATATTATATCTTACCATGAAACATAGAAATGAGATGCGATATCGCGTTTTAAGAAGCATTAGAAAGCTATTGCTACGATACGTAGACATCTGCAAACGCTATTTCCTAGCGAGGAAGTATCGCATTCACATTCATTTGAAGTGTAGACGAGGAATACATAACACTTCGCAAATCATATTATATCTTACCATGAAAGATAGAAATGAGATGCGATATCGCGTTTTAAGAATCATAAGAACTCTATTGCTACGATACGTAGACAACTGCAAACGCTATTTCCTTGCAAGGAAGTGTCGCATTTACATTCATTTGAATCGTAGACGAGGAATGCATAACACTTCGCAATGAATATTATATCTTATCATGAAACATAGAAATAAGATGCAATATCGCGTTTTAAGAATCATAAGAACTCTATTGCTACGATACGTAGACATCTGCAAACGCTATTTCCTTGCAAGGAAGTGTCGCATTTACATTCATTTGAATCGTAGACGCGGAATGCATAACACTTCGCAAATCATATTATATTTTACCATGAAACATAGAAATGATATGCAATATCGCGTTTTAAGGATCATAAGAACTCTATTGCTACGATACGTAGACATCTGCAGACGCTATTTCCTTGCAAGGAAGTGTCGCATTTCAATTCATTTGAAGTGTAGACGAGGAATACATGACACTTCGCAAATCATATTATATCTTACCATGAAACATAGAAATGAGATGCGATATCGCGTTTTAAGAAGCATTAGAAAGCTATTGCTACGATACGTAGACATCTGCAAACGCTATTTCCTAGCGAGGAAGTATCGCATTCACATTCATTTGAAGTGTAGACGAGGAATACATAACACTTCGCAAATCATGTTATATCTTACCATGAAACATAGAAATGAGATGCGATATCGCGTTTTAAGAATCATCTGAACTCTATTGCTACGATACGTAGACATCTGCAACCGTTATTTCCTAGCGAGGAAGTGCCGCATTCACATTCATTTGAAGTGTAGACGAGGAATACATAACACTTCGCAAATCATATTATATCTTACCATGAAAGATAGAAATGAGATGCGATATCGCGTTTTAAGAATCATAAGAACTCTATTGCTACGATACGTAGACAACTGCAAACGCTATTTCCTTGCAAGGAAGTGTCGCATTTACATTCATTTGAATCGTAGACGAGGAATGCATAACACTTCGCAATGAATATTATATCTTATCATGAAACATAGTTATGAGATGCAATATCTCGTTTTAAGAAGCATTAGAACTCTATTGCTACGATACCTAGACATCTTCAGACGCTATATCCTAGCAAGGAAGTGTCGCATTTACATTCATTTGAAGTGTAGACGAGGAATACATGACACTTCGCAAATCATATTATATCTTACCATGAAACATAGAAATAAGATGCAATATCGCGTTTTAAGAATCATAAGAACTCTATTGCTGCGATACGTAGACATCTGTAGACGCTATTTCCTTGCAAGGAAGTGTCGCATTTACATTCATTTGAAGTGTAGACAAGGAATACATGACACTTCGCAAATCATATTATATCTTACCATGAAACACGGAAATGAGATGCGATATCGCGTTTTAAGAAGCATTAGAACTCTATTGCTACGATAGGTAGACATCTGCAAACGCTATTTCCTTGCAAGGAAGTGTCGCATTTACATTCATTTGAAGTGTAGACGAGGAATACATAACACTTCGCAAATCATATTATAACTTACCATGAAACATAGAAATGAGATGCGATATCGCCTTTTAAGGAGCTCTAGAACTCTATCGCTACGATACCTAGACATCTGCAGACGCTATTTCCTAGCAAGGAAGTGTCGCATTTACATTCATTTGAAGAGTAGACGAGGAATACATAACACTTCGCAAATCATATTATATCTTACCATGAAACATAGAAATGAGATGCGATATCGCGTTTTAAGAATCATAAGAACTCTATTGCTACGATACGTAGACATCTGTAGACGCTATTTCCTAGCAAGGAAGTGTCGCATTCACATTCATTTGAAGTGTAGACGAGGAATACATAACACTTCGCAAATCATATTATATCTTACCATGAAAGATAGAAATGAGATGCGATATCGCGTTTTAAGAATCATAAGAACACTATTGCTACGATACGTAGACATCTGCAAACGCTATTTCCTAGCAAGGAAGTGTCGCATTCACATTCATTTGAAGTGTAGACGAGGAATACATAACACTTCGCAAATCATATTATATCTTACCATGAAAGATAGAAATGAGATGCGATATCGCGTTTTAAGAATCATAAGAACTCTATTGCTACGATACGTAGACATCTGTAGACGCTATTTCCTAGCAAGGAAGTGTCGCATTCACATTCATTTGAAGTGTAGACGAGGAATACATAACACTTCGCAAATCATATTATATCTTGCCATGAAAGATAGAAATGAGATGCGATATCGCGTTTTAAGAATCATAAGAACTCTATTGCTACGATACGTAGACAACTGTAAACGCTATTTCCTTGCAAGGAAGTGTCGCATTTACATTCATTTGAATCGTAGACGAGGAATGCATAACACTTCGCAATGAATATTATATCTTATCATGAAACATATATATGAGATGCAATATCTCGTTTTAAGAAGCATTACAACACTATTGCTACGATACCTAGACATCTGCAGACGCTATTTCCTAGCAAGGAAGTGTCGCATTTACATTCATTTGAAGTGTAGACGAGGAATACATGACACTTCGCAAATCATATTATATCTTACCATGAAAGATAGAAATGAGATGCAATATCGCGTTTTAAGAATCATAAGAATTCTATTGCTACGATACGTAGACAACTGCAAACGCTATTTCCTTGCAAGGAAGTGTCGCATTTACATTCATTTGAATCGTAGACGAGGAATGCATAACACTTCGCAATGAATATTATATCTTATCATGAAACATATATATGAGATGCAATATCTCGTTTTAAGAAGCATTAGAACTCTATTGCTACGACACCTAGACATCTGCTGACGCTATTTCCTAGCAAGGAAGTGTCGCATTTACATTCATTTGAAGTGTAGACGAGGAATACATGACACTTCGCAAATCATATTATATCTTACCATGAAACATAGAAATAAGATGCGATATCGCGTTTTAAGAATCATAAGATCTCTATTGCTACGATACGTAGACATCTGTAGACGCTATTTCCTAGCAAGGAAGTGTCGCATTCACATTCATTTGAAGTGTAGACGAGGAATACATAACACTTCGCAAATCATATTATATCTTGCCATGAAAGATAGAAATGAGATGCGATATCGCGTTTTAAGAATCATAAGAACTCTATTGCTACGATACGTAGACAACTGTAAACGCTATTTCCTTGCAAGGAAGTGTCGCATTTACATTCATTTGAATCGTAGACGAGGAATGCATAACACTTCGCAATGAATATTATATCTTATCATGAAACATATATATGAGATGCAATATCTCGTTTTAAGAAGCATTAGAACTCTATTGCTACGATACCTAGACATCTGCAGACGCTATTTCCTAGCAAGGAAGTGTCGCATTTACATTCATTTGAAGTGTAGACGAGGAATACATGACACTTCGCAAATCATATTATATCTTACCATGAAACATAGAAATAAGATGCAATATCGCGTTTTAAGAATCATAAGAACTCTATTGCTACGATACGTAGACATCTGCAGACGCTATTTCCTTGCAAGGAAGTGTCGCATTTACATTCATTTGAAGTGTAGACGAGGAATACATGACACTTCGCAAATCATATTATATCTTACCATGAAACATAGAAATGTGATGCGACATCGCGTTTTAAGAAGCACTAAAAATCTATTGCTACGATACGTAGACATCTGCAAACGCTATTTCTTTGCAAGGAAGTGTCGCATTTACATTCATTTGAAGTGTAGGCGAGGAATACATGACACTTCGCAAATCATATTATATCTTACCATGAAAGATAGAAATGAGATGCAATATCGCGTTTTAAGAATCATAAGAATTCTATTGCTACGATACGTAGACAACTGCAAACGCTATTTCCTTGCAAGGAAGTGTCGCATTTACATTCATTTGAATCGTAGACGAGGAATGCATAACACTTCGCAATGAATATTATATCTTATCATGAAACTTATATATGAGATGCAATATCTCGTTTTAAGAAGCATTAGAACTCTATTGCTACGACACCTAGACATCTGCTGACGCTATTTCCTAGCAAGGAAGTGTCGCATTTACATTCATTTGAAGTGTAGACGAGGAATACATGACACTTCGCAAATCATATTATATCTTACCATGAAACATAGAAATAAGATGCGATATCGCGTTTTAAGAATCATAAGATCTCTATTGCTACGATACGTAGACATCTGTAGACGCTATTTCCTAGCAAGGAAGTGTCGCATTCACATTCATTTGAAGTGTAGACGAGGAATACATAACACTTCGCAAATCATATTATATCTTGCCATGAAAGATAGAAATGAGATGCGATATCGCGTTTTAAGAATCATAAGAACTCTATTGCTACGATACGTAGACAACTGTAAACGCTATTTCCTTGCAAGGAAGTGTCGCATTTACATTCATTTGAATCGTAGACGAGGAATGCATAACACTTCGCAATGAATATTATATCTTATCATGAAACATATATATGAGATGCAATATCTCGTTTTAAGAAGCATTAGAACTCTATTGCTACGATACCTAGACATCTGCAGACGCTATTTCCTAGCAAGGAAGTGTCGCATTTACATTCATTTGAAGTGTAGACGAGGAATACATGACACTTCGCAAATCATATTATATCTTACCATGAAACATAGAAATAAGATGCAATATCGCGTTTTAAGAATCATAAGAACTCTATTGCTACGATACGTAGACATCTGCAGACGCTATTTCCTTGCAAGGAAGTGTCGCATTTACATTCATTTGAAGTGTAGACGAGGAATACATGACACTTCGCAAATCATATTATATCTTACCATGAAACATAGAAATGTGATGCGACATCGCGTTTTAAGAAGCACTAAAAATCTATTGCTACGATACGTAGACATCTGCAAACGCTATTTCTTTGCAAGGAAGTGTCGCATTTACATTCATTTGAAGTGTAGGCGAGGAATACATAACACTTCGCAAATCATATTATATCTTACCATGAAACACAGAAATGAGATGCGATATCGCGTTTTAAGAAGCATTAGAACTCTATTGCTACGATAGGTAGACATCTGCAATCGCTATTTCCTTGCAAGGAAGTGTCGCATTTACATTCATTTGAAGTGTAGATGAGGAATACATAACACTTCGCAAATCATATTACATCTTATCATGAAACATAGAAATGAGATGCGATATCGCGTTTTAAGAAGCATTAGAACTCCATCGCTACGATACCTAGACATCTGCAGACGCTATTTCCTAGCAAGGAAGTGTCGCATTTACATTCATTTGAAGTGTAGTCGAGGAATACATAACACTTCGCAAATCATATTATATCTTACCATGAAACATAGAAATGAAATGCGATATCGCGTTTTAAGAATCATAAGAACTCTATTGCTACGATACGTAGACATCTGCAAACGCTATTTCCTTGCAAGGAAGTGTCGCATTTACATTCATTTGAAGTGCAGACGAGGAATACATAACACTTCGCAAATCATATTATATCTTACCATGAAACATAGAAATGAGATGCGATATCGCGTTTTAAGGAGCATTAGAACCCTATCGCTACGATACCTAGACATCTGCAGACGCTATTTCCTAGCAAGGAAGTGTCTCACTTACATTCATTTGAAGTGTTGACGAGGAATACATAACACTTCCCAAATCATGTAATATCTTATCATGAAACATAGATATGAGATGCAATATCTCGTTTTAAGAAGCATTAGAACTCTGTTGCTACGATACCTAGGCATCTGCGGACGCTATTTCCTAGCAAGGAAGTGTCGCATTTACATTCATTTGAAGTGTAGACGAGGAACACATGACACTTCGCAAATCATATTATATCTTACCATGAAACATAGAAATAAGATGCAATATCGCGTTTTAAGAATCATAAGAACTCTATTGCTACGATACGTAGACATCTGCAGACGCTATTTCCTTGCAAGGAAGTGTCGCATTTACATTCATTTGAAGTGTAGACGAGGAATACATGACACTTCGCAAAACATATTATATCTTACCATGAAACATAGAAATGAGATGCGATATCGCGTTTTAAGAAGCATTAGAACGCTATCGCTACGATACCTAGACATCTCCAGACGCTACTTCCTAGCAAGGAAGTGTCGCATTTATATTCATTTGAAGTGTAGACGAAGAATACATAACACTTCGCAAATCATATTATATCTTACCATGAAACATAGAAATGAGATGCGATATCGCGTTTTAAGAATCATAAGAACACTATTGCTACGATACGTAGACATCTGCAAACGCTATTTCCTAGCAAGGAAGTGTCGCATTCACATTCATTTGAAGTGTAGACGAGGAATACATAACACTTCGCAAATCATATTATATCTTACCATGAAAGATAGAAATGAGATGCGATATCGCGTTTATGAATCATAAGAATTCTATTGCTACGATACGTAGACAACTGCAAACGCCATTTCCTTGCAAGGTAGTGTCGCATTTACATTCATTTGAATCGTAGACGAGGAATGCATAACACTTCGCTATGAATATTATATCTTATCATGAAACATAGATATGAGATGCAATATCTCGTTTTAAGAAGCATTAGAACTCTATTGCTACGATACCTAGACATATGCAGACGCTATTTCCTAGCAAGGAAGTGTCGCATTTACATTCATTTGAAGTGTAGACGAGGAATACATGACACTTCGCAAATCATATTATATCTTACCATGAAACATAGAAATAAGATGCAATATCGCGTTTTAAGAATCATAAGAACTCTATTGCTACGATACGTAGACATCTGCAAACGCTATTTCCTTGCAAGGAAGTGTCGCATTTACATTCATTTGAATCGTAGACGCGGAATGCATAACACTTCGCAAATCATATTATATTTTACCATGAAACATAGAAATGATATGCAATATCGCGTTTTAAGGATCATAAGAACTCTATTGCTACGATACGTAGACATCTGCAGACGCTATTTCCTTGCAAGGAAGTGTCGCATTTCAATTCATTTGAAGTGTAGACGAGGAATACATGACACTTCGCAAATCATATTATATCTTACCATGAAACATAGAAATGAGATGCGATATCGCGTTTTAAGAAGCATTAGAAAGCTATTGCTACGATACGTAGACATCTGCAAACGCTATTTCCTAGCGAGGAAGTATCGCATTCACATTCATTTGAAGTGTAGACGAGGAATACATAACACTTCGCAAATCATGTTATATCTTACCATGAAACATAGAAATGAGATGCGATATCGCGTTTTAAGAATCATCTGAACTCTATTGCTACGATACGTAGACATCTGCAACCGTTATTTCCTAGCGAGGAAGTGTCGCATTCACATTCATTTGAAGTGTAGACGAGGAATACATAACACTTCGCAAATCATATTATATCTTACCATGAAAGATAGAAATGAGATGCGATATCGCGTTTTAAGAATCATAAGAACTCTATTGCTACGATACGTAGACAACTGCAAACGCTATTTCCTTGCAAGGAAGTGTCGCATTTACATTCATTTGAATCGTAGACGAGGAATGCATAACACTTCGCAATGAATATTATATCTTATCATGAAACGTAGTTATGAGATGCAATATCTCGTTTTAAGAAGCATTAGAACTCTATTGCTACGATGCCTAGACATCTTCAGACGCTATATCCTAGCAAGGAAGTGTCGCATTTACATTCATTTGAAGTGTAGACGAGGAATACATGACACTTCGCAAATCATATTATATCTTACCATGAAACATAGAAATAAGATGCAATATCGCGTTTTAAGAATCATAAGAACTCTATTGCTGCGATACGTAGACATCTGTAGACGCTATTTCCTTGCAAGGAAGTGTCGCATTTACATTCATTTGAAGTGTAGACAAGGAATACATAACACTTCGCAAATCATATTATATCTTACCATGAAAGATAGAAATGAGATGCGATATCGCGTTTTAAGAATCATAAGAACACTATTGCTACGATACGTAGATATCTGCAAACGCTATTTCCTAGCAAGGAAGTGTCGCATTCACATTCATTTGAAGTGTAGACGAGGAATACATAACACTTCGCAAATCATATTATATCTTACCATGAAATATAGAAATGAGATGCGACATCGCATCTTAAGAAGCATTAGAGCACTATTGCTACGATACCTAGACATCTGCAGACGCTATTTCCTTGCAAGGAAGTGTCGCATTTACATTCATTTGAAGTGTAGACTAGGAATACATGACTCTTCGCAAATCATATTATATCTTACAGTGAAACATAGAAATGAGATGCCATATCGCGTTTTAAGAAGCATTAGAAATCTATTGCTACGATACGTAGACATCTGCAAACGCTATTTCCTAGCGAGGAAGTATCGCATTCACATTCATTTGAAGTGTAGACGAGGAATACATAACACTTCCCAAATCATGTTATATTTTACCATGAAACATAGAAATGAGTTGCGATATCGCGTTTTAAGAATCATATGAACACTATTGCTACGATACGTAGACATCTGCAAACGCTATTTCCTTGCAAGGAAGTGTCGCATTTACTTTCATTTGAATCGTAGACGAGGAATGCATAACACTTCGCAATGAATATTATATCTTATCATGAAACATAGATATGAGATGCAATATCTCGTTTTAAGAAGCATTAGAACTCTGTTGCTACGATACCTAGGCATCTGCGGACGCTATTTCCTAGCAAGGAAGTGTCGCATTTACATTCGTCTGAATCGTAGACGAGGAATGCATAACACTTCGCAATGAATATTATATCTTATCATGAAACATAGATATGAGATGCAACATCACGTTTTAAGAAGTATTTGAACTCTATTGCTTCGATACGTAGACACCTGCAAACGCTATTTCCTTGCAAAGAAGTGTCGCAATTTACATTCATTTGAAGTGTAGACGAGGAATACATAACACTTCGCAAATCATATTATATCTTACCATGAAACATAGAAATGAGATGCGATATCGCGTTTTAAGAATCATCTGAACTCTATTGCTACGATACGTAGACATCTGCAACCGTTATTTCCTAGCGAGGAAGTGTCGCATTCACATTCATTTGAAGTGTAGACGAGGAATACATAACACTTCGCAAATCATATTATATCTTACCATGAAAGATAGAAATGAGATGCGATATCGCGCTTTAAGAATCATAAGAACTCTATTGCTACGATACGTAGACAACTGCAAACGCTATTTCCTTGCAAGGAAGTGTCGCATTTACATTCATTTGAATCGTAGACGAGGAATGCATAACACTTCGCAATGAATATTATATCTTATCATGAAACATAGTTATGAGATGCAATATCTCGTTTTAAGAAGCATTAGAACTCTATTGCTACGATACCTAGACATCTTCAGACGCTATATCCTAGCAAGGAAGTGTCGCATTTACATTCATTTGAAGTGTAGACGAGGAATACATGACACTTCGCAAATCATATTATATCTTACCATGAAACATAGAAATAAGATGCAATATCGCGTTTTAAGAATCATAAGAACTCTATTGCTGCGATACGTAGACATCTGTAGGCGCTATTTCCTTGCAAGGAAGTGTCGCATTTACATTCATTTGAAGTGTAGACAAGGAATACATGACACTTCGCAAATCATATTATATCTTACCATGAAACACGGAAATGAGATGCGATATCGCGTTTTAAGAAGCATTAGAACTCTATTGCTACGATAGGTAGACATCTGCAAACGCTATTTCCTTGCAAGGAAGTGTCGCATTTACATTCATTTGAAGTGTAGACGAGGAATACATAACACTTCGCAAATCATATTATAACTTACCATGAAACATAGAAATGAGATGCGATATCGCCTTTTAAGGAGCTCTAGAACTCTATCGCTACGATACCTAGACATCTGCAGACGCTATTTCCTAGCAAGGAAGTGTCGCATTTACATTCATTTGAAGAGTAGACGAGGAATACATAACACTTCGCAAATCATATTATATCTTACCATGAAAGATAGAAATGAGATGCGATATCGCGTTTTAAGAATCATAAGAACTCTATTGCTACGATACGTAGACATCTGTAGACGCTATTTCCTAGCAAGGAAGTGTCGCATTCACATTCATTTGAAGTGTAGACGAGGAATACATAACACTTCGCAAATCATATTATATCTTGCCATGAAAGATAGAAATGAGATGCGATATCGCGTTTTAAGAATCATAAGAACTCTATTGCTACGATACGTAGACAACTGTAAACGCTATTTCCTTGCAAGGAAGTGTCGCATTTACATTCATTTGAATCGTAGACGAGGAATGCATAACACTTCGCAATGAATATTATATCTTATCATGAAACATATATATGAGATGCAATATCTCGTTTTAAGAAGCATTACAACTCTATTGCTACGATACCTAGACATCTGCAGACGCTATTTCCTAGCAAGGAAGTGTCGCATTTACATTCATTTGAAGTGTAGACGAGGAATACATGACACTTCGCAAATCATATTATATCTTACCATGAAAGATAGAAATGAGATGCAATATCGCGTTTTAAGAATCATAAGAACTCTATTGCTACGATACGTAGACATCTGTAGACGCTATTTCCTAGCAAGGAAGTGTCGCATTCACATTCATTTGAAGTGTAGACGAGGAATACATAACACTTCGCAAATCATATTATATCTTGCCATGAAAGATAGAAATGAGATGCGATATCGCGTTTTAAGAATCATAAGAACTCTATTGCTACGATACGTAGACAACTGTAAACGCTATTTCCTTGCAAGGAAGTGTCGCATTTACATTCATTTGAATCGTAGACGAGGAATGCATAACACTTCGCAATGAATATTATATCTTATCATGAAACATATATATGAGATGCAATATCTCGTTTTAAGAAGCATTAGAACTCTATTGCTACGATACCTAGACATCTGCAGACGCTATTTCCTAGCAAGGAAGTGTCGCATTTACATTCATTTGAAGTGTAGACGAGGAATACATGACACTTCGCAAATCATATTATATCTTACCATGAAACATAGAAATAAGATGCAATATCGCGTTTTAAGAATCATAAGAACTCTATTGCTACGATACGTAGACATCTGCAGACGCTATTTCCTTGCAAGGAAGTGTCGCATTTACATTCATTTGAAGTGTAGACGAGGAATACATGACACTTCGCAAATCATATTATATCTTACCATGAAACATAGAAATGTGATGCGACATCGCGTTTTAAGAAGCACTAAAAATCTATTGCTACGATACGTAGACATCTGCAAACGCTATTTCTTTGCAAGGAAGTGTCGCATTTACATTCATTTGAAGTGTAGGCGAGGAATACATAACACTTCGCAAATCATATTATATCTTACCATGAAACACAGAAATGAGATGCGATATCGCGTTTTAAGAAGCATTAGAACTCTATTGCTACGATAGGTAGACATCTGCAATCGCTATTTCCTTGCAAGGAAGTGTCGCATTTACATTCATTTGAAGTGTAGATGAGGAATACATAACACTTCGCAAATCATATTATATCTTATCATGAAACATAGAAATGAGATGCGATATCGCGTTTTAAGAAGCACTAGAACTCCATCGCTACGATACCTAGACATCTGCAGACGCTATTTCCTAGCAAGGAAGTGTCGCATTTACATTCATTTGAAGTGTAGACGAGGAATACATAACACTTCGCAAATCATATTATATCTTACCATGAAAGATAGAAATGAGATGCGATATCGCGTTTTAAGAATCATAAGAACACTATTGCTACGATACGTAGACATCTGCAAACGCTATTTCCTAGCAAGGAAGTGTCGCATTCACATTCATTTGAAGTGTAGACGAGGAATACATAACACTTCGCAAATCATATTATATCTTACCATGAAAGATAGAAATGAGATGCGATATCGCGTTTTAAGAATCATAAGAACTCTATTGCTACGATACGTAGACAACTGTAAACGCTATTTCCTTGCAAGGAAGTGTCGCATTTACATTCATTTGAATCGTAGACGAGGAATGCATAACACTTCGCAACGAATATTATATCTTATCATGAAACATATATATGAGATGCAATATCTCGTTTTAAGAAGCATTACAACTCTATTGCTACGATACCTAGACATCTGCAGACGCTATTTCCTAGCAAGGAAGTGTCGCATTTACATTCATTTGAAGTGTAGACGAGGAATACATGACACTTCGCAAATCATATTATATCTTACCATGAAACATAGAAATAAGATGCAATATCGCGTTTTAAGAATCATAAGAACTCTATTGCTACGATACGTAGACATCTGCAAACGCTATTTCCTTGCAAGGAAGTGTCGCATTTACATTCATTTGAATCGTAGACGCGGAATGCATAACACTTCGCAAATCATATTATATTTTACCATGAAACATAGAAATGATATGCAATATCGCGTTTTAAGGATCATAAGAACTCTATTGCTACGATACGTAGACATCTGCAGACGCTATTTCCTTGCAAGGAAGTGTCGCATTTCAATTCATTTGAAGTGTAGACGAGGAATACATGACACTTCGCAAATCATATTATATCTTACCATGAAACATAGAAATGAGATGCGGTATCGCGTTTTAAGAAGCATTAGAAAGCTATTGCTACGATACGTAGACATCTGCAAACGCTATTTCCTAGCGAGGAAGTATCGCATTCACATTCATTTGAAGTGTAGACGAGGAATACATAACACTTCGCAAATCATGTTATATCTTACCATGAAACATAGAAATGAGATGCGATATCGCGTTTTAAGAATCATCTGAACTCTATTGCTACGATACGTAGACATCTGCAACCGTTATTTCCTAGCGAGGAAGTGTCGCATTCACATTCATTTGAAGTGTAGACGAGGAATACATAACACTTCGCAAATCATATTATATCTTACCATGAAAGATAGAAATGAGATGCGATATCGCGTTTTAAGAATCATAAGAACTCTATTGCTATGATACGTAGACAACGGCAAACGCTATTTCCTTGCAAGGAAGTGTCGCATTTACATTCATTTGAATCGTAGACGAGGAATGCATAACACTTCGCAATGAATATTATATCTTATCATGAAACATAGTTATGAGATGCAATATCTCGTTTTAAGAAGCATTAGAACTCTATTGCTACGATACCTAGACATCTTCAGACGCTATATCCTAGCAAGGAAGTGTCGCATTTACATTCATTTGATGTGTAGACGAGGAATACATGACATTCGCAAATCATATTATATCTTACCATGAAACATAGAAATAAGATGCAATATCGCGTTTTAAGAATCATAAGAACTCTATTGCTGCGATACGTAGACATCTGTAGGCGCTATTTCCTTGCAAGGAAGTGTCGCATTTACATTCATTTGAAGTGTAGACAAGGAATACATGACACTTCGCAAATCATATTATATCTTACCATGAAACACGGAAATGAGATGCGATATCGCGTTTTAAGAAGCATTAGAACTCTATTGCTACGATAGGTAGACATCTGCAAACGCTATTTCCTTGCAAGGAAGTGTCGCATTTACATTCATTTGAAGTGTAGACGAGGAATACATAACACTTCGCAAATCATATTATAACTTACCATGAAACATAGAAATGAGATGCGATATCGCCTTTTAAGGAGCTCTAGAACTCTATCGCTACGATACCTAGACATCTGCAGACGCTATTTCCTAGCAAGGAAGTGTCGCATTTACATTCATTTGAAGAGTAGACGAGGAATACATAACACTTCGCAAATCATATTATATCTTACCATGAAAGATAGAAATGAGATGCGATATCGCGTTTTAAGAATCATAAGAACTCTATTGCCACGATACGTAGACATCTGTAGACGCTATTTCCTAGCAAGGAAGTGTCGCATTCACATTCATTTGAAGTGTAGACGAGGAATACATAACACTTCGCAAATCATATTATACCTTGCCATGAAAGATAGAAATGAGATGCGATATCGCGTTTTAAGAATCATAAGAACTCTATTGCTACGATACGTAGACAACTGTAAACGCTATTTCCTTGCAAGGAAGTGTCGCATTTACATTCATTTGAATCGTAGACGAGGAATGCATAACACTTCGCAATGAATATTATATCTTATCATGAAACATATATATGAGATGCAATATCTCGTTTTAAGAAGCATTACAACTCTATTGCTACGATACCTAGACATCTGCAGACGCTATTTCCTAGCAAGGAAGTGTCGCATTTACATTCATTTGAAGTGTAGACGAGGAATACATAACATTTCGCAAATCATATTACATCTTACCATGAAACATAGAAATGAGATGCGATATCGCGTTTTAAGAAGCATTAGAAAGCTACTGCTACGATACGTAGACATCTGCAAACGCTATTTCCTAGCGAGGAAGTATCGCATTCGCATTCATTTGAAGTGTAGACGAGGAATACATAACACTTCGCAAATCATATTATATCTTGCCATGAAAGATAGAAATGAGATGCGATATCGCGTTTTAAGAATCATAAGAACTCTATTGCTACGATACGTAGACAACTGTAAACGCTATTTCCTTGCAAGGAAGTGTCGCATTTACATTCATTTGAATCGTAGACGAGGAATGCATAACACTTCGCAATGAATATTATATCTTATCATGAAACATATATATGAGATGCAATATCTCGTTTTAAGAAGCATTAGAACTCTATTGCTACGATACCTAGACATCTGCAGACGCTATTTCCTAGCAAGGAAGTGTCGCATTTACATTCATTTGAAGTGTAGACGAGGAATACATGACACTTCGCAAATCATATTATATCTTACCATGAAACATAGAAATAAGATGCAATATCGCGTTTTAAGAATCATAAGAACTCTATTGCTACGATACGTAGACATCTGCAGACGCTATTTCCTTGCAAGGAAGTGTCGCATTTACATTCATTTGAAGTGTAGACGAGGAATACATGACACTTCGCAAATCATATTATATCTTACCATGAAACATAGAAATGTGATGCGACATCGCGTTTTAAGAAGCACTAAAAATCTATTGCTACGATACGTAGACATATGCAAACGCTATTTCTTTGCAAGGAAGTGTCGCATTTACATTCATTTGAAGTGTAGGCGAGGAATACATAACACTTCGCAAATCATATTATATCTTACCATGAAACACAGAAATGAGATGCGATATCGCGTTTTAAGAAGCATTAGAACTCTATTGCTACGATAGGTAGACATCTGCAATCGCTATTTCCTTGCAAGGAAGTGTCGCATTTACATTCATTTGAAGTGTAGATGAGGAATACATAACACTTCGCAAATCATATTATATCTTATCATGAAACATAGAAATGAGATGCGATATCGCGTTTTAAGAAGCACTAGAACTCCATCGCTACGATACCTAGACATCTGCAGACGCTATTTCCTAGCAAGGAAGTGTCGCATTTACATTCATTTGAAGTGTAGACGAGGAATACATAACACTTCGCAAATCATATTATATCTTACCATGAAACATAGAAATGAAATGCGATATCGCGTTTTAAGAATCATAAGAACTCTATTGCTACGATACGTAGACATCTGCAAACGCTATTTCCTTGCAAGGAAGTGTCGCATTTACATTCATTTGAAGTGCAGACGAGGAATACATAACACTTCGCAAATCATATTATATCTTACCATGAAACATAGAAATGAGATGCGATATCGCGTTTTAAGGAGCATTAGAACACTATCGCTACGATACCTAGACATCTGCAGACGCTATTTCCTAGCAAGGAAGTGTCTCACTTACATTCATTTGAAGTGTTGACGAGGAATACATAACACTTCCCAAATCATGTTATATCTTACCATGAAACATAGAAATGAGTTGCGATATCGCGTTTTAAGAATCATATGAACACTATTGCTACGATACGTAGACATCTGCAAACGCTATATCCTTGCAAGGAAGTGTCGCATTTACTTTCATTTGAATCGTAGACGAGGAATGCATAACACTTCGCAATGAATATTATATCTTATCATGAAACATAGATATGAGATGCAATATCTCGTTTTAAGAAGCATTAGAACTCTGTTGCTACGATACCTAGGCATCTGCGGACGCTATTTCCTAGCAAGGAAGTGTCGCATTCACATTCGTTTGAATCGTAGACGAGGAATGCATAACACTTCGCAATGAATATTAAAACTTATCATGAAACATAGAAATAAGATGCAATATCGCGTTTTAAGAATCATAAGAACTCTATTGCTACGATACGTAGACATCTGTAGACGCTATTTCCTAGCAAGGAAGTGTCGCATTCACATTCATTTGAAGTGTAGACGAGGAATACATAACACTTCGCAAATCATATTATATCTTGCCATGAAACATAGAAATGAGATGCGATATCGCGTTTTAAGGAGCATTAGAACACTATCGCTACGATACCTAGACATCTGCAGACGCTATTTCCTAGCAAGGAAGTGTCTCACTTACATTCATTTGAAGTGTTGACGAGGAATACATAACACTTCCCAAATCATGTTATATCTTACCATGAAACATAGAAATGAGTTGCGATATCGCGATTTAAGAATCATATGAACACTATTGCTACGATACGTAGACATCTGCAAACGCTATATCCTTGCAAGGAAGTGTCGCATTTACTTTCAATTGAATCGTAGACGAGGAATGCATAACACTTCGCAATGAATATTATATCTTATCATGAAACATAGATATGAGATGCAATATCTCGTTTTAAGAAGCATTAGAACTCTGTTGCTACGATACCTAGGCATCTGCGGACGCTATTTCCTAGCAAGGAAGTGTCGCATTCACATTCGTTTGAATCGTAGACGAGGAATGCATAACACTTCGCAATGAATATTAAATCTTATCATGAAACATAGAAATAAGATGCAATATCGCGTTTTAAGAATCATAAGAACTCTATTGCTACGATACGTAGACATCTGTAGACGCTATTTCCTAGCAAGGAAGTGTCGCATTCACATTCATTTGAAGTGTAGACGAGGAATACATAACACTTCGCAAATCATATTATATCTTGCCATGAAAGATAGAAATGAGATGCGATATCGCGTTTTAAGAATCATAAGAACTCTATTGCTACGATACGTAAACAACTGCAAACGCTATTTCCTTGCAAGGAAGTGTCGCATTTACATTCATTTGAAGTGTAGACGAAGAATACATAACACTTCGCAAATCATATTATATCTTACCATGAAACATAGAAATGAGATGCGATATCGCGTTTTAAGAATCATAAGAACACTATTGCTACGATACGTAGACATCTGTAGACGCTATTTCCTAGCAAGGAAGTGTCGCATTCACATTCATTTGAAGTGTAGACGAGGAATACATAACACTTCGCAAATCATATTATATCTTGCCATGAAGGATAGAAATGAGATGCGATATCGCGTTTTAAGTATCATAAGAACTCTATTGCTACGATACGTAGACAACTGCAAACGCTATTTCCTTGCAAGGAAGTGTCGCATTTACATTCATTTGAATCGTAGACGAGGAATGCATAACACTTCGCAATGAATATTATATCTTATCATGAAACATATATATGAGATGCAATATCTCGTTTTAAGAAGCATTAGAACTCTATTGCTACGATACCTAGACATCTGCAGACGCTATTTCCTAGCAAGGAAGTGTCGCATTTACATTCATTTGAAGAGTAGACGAGGAATACATAACACTTCGCAAATCATATTATGTCTTACCATGAAACATAGAAATGAGATGCGATATCGCGTTTTAAGAATCATAAGAACTCTATTGCTACGATACGTAGACATCTGTAGACGCTATTTCCTAGCAAGGAAGTGTCGCATTCACATTCATTTGAAGTGTAGACGAGGAATACATAACACTTCGCAAATCATATTATATCTTACCATGAAACATAGAAATGAGATGCGATATCGCGTTTTAGATATCATAAGAACTCTATTGCTACGATACGTAGACATCTGCAAACACTATTTCCTTGCAAGGAAGTGTCGCATTTACATTCATTTGAAGTGTAGATGAGGAATACATAACACTTCGCAAATCATATTATATCTTACCATGAAACATAGAAATGAGATGCGATATCGCGTTTTAAGGAGCAATAGAACTCTATCGCTACGATACCTAGACATCTGCAGACGCTATTTCCTAGCAAGGAAGTGTCGCATTTACATTCATTTGAAGAGTAGACGAGGAATACATAACACTTCGCAAATCATATTATATCTTACCATGAAACATAGAAATGAGATGCGATATCGCGTTTTAGGAAGCATTAGAACACTATCGCTACGATACCTAGACATCTCCAGACGCTATTTCCTAGCAAGGAAGTGCCGCATTTACATTCATTTGAAGTGTAGACGAGGAATACATGACACTTCGCAAATCACATTATATCTTACCATGAAACATAGAAATGAGATGCGATACCGCGTTTCAAGAATCATAAGAACACTATTGCTACGATACGTAGACATCTGCAAACGCTATTTCCTAGCAAGGAAGTGTCGCATTCACATTCATTTGAAGTGTAGACGAGGAATACATAACACTTCGCAAATCATATTAAACCTTACCATGAAAGATAGAAATGAGATGCGATATCGCGTTTTAAGAATCATAAAAACTCTCTTGCTACGATACGTAGACAACTGCAAACGCTATTTCCTTGCAAGGAAGTGTCGCATTTACATTCATTTGAATCGTAGACGAGGAATGCATAACACTTCGCAATGAATATTATATCTTATCATGAAACATAGATATGAGATGCAATATCTCGTTTTAAGAAGCATTAGAACTCTATTGCTACGATACCTAGACATCTGCAGACGCTATTTCCTAGCAAGGAAGTGTCGCATTTACATTCATTTGAAGTGTAGACGAGGAATACATGACACTTCGCAAATCATATTATATCTTACCATGAAACATAGAAATAAGACGCAATATCGCGTTTTAAGAATCATAAGAACTCTATTGCTACGATACGTAGACATCTGTAGACGCTATTTCCTTGCAAGGAAGTGTCGCATTTACATTCATTTGAAGTGTTGACGAGGAATACATGACACTTCGCAAATCACATTATATCTTACCATGAAACATAGAAATGAGATGCGATATCGCGTTTTAAGAAGCACTAAAAATCTATTGCTACGATACGTAGACATCTGCAAACGCTATTTCTTTGCAAGGAAGTGTCGCATTTACATTCATTTGAAGTGTAGGCGAGGAATACATAACACTTCGCAAATCATATTATATCTTACCATGAAACACAGAAATGAGATGCGATATCGCGTTTTAAGAAGCATTAGAACTCTATTGCTACGATAGGTAGACATCTGCAAACGCTATTTCCTTGCAAGGAAGTATCGCATTTACATTCATTTGAAGTGTAGACGAGGAATACATAACACTTCGCAAATCATATTATATCTTACCATGAAACATAGAAATGAGATGCGATATCGCATTTTAAGGAGCATTAGAACTCTATCGCTACAATACCTAGACATCTGCAGACGCTATTTCCTAGCAAGGAAGTGTCGCATTTACATTCATTTGAAGAGTAGACGAGGAATACATAACACTTCGCAAATCATATTATATCTTACCATGAAACATAGAAATGAGATGCGATATCGCGTTTTAAGAAGCATTAGAACGTTATCGCTACGATACCTAGGCATCTCCAGACCCTATTTCCTAGCAAGGAAGTGCCGCATTTACATTCATTTGAAGTGTAGACGAGGAATACATAACACTTCGCAAATCATATTATATCTTACCATGAAACATAGAAATGAGATGCGATATCGCGTTTTAAGAATCATAAGATCACTATTGCTACGATACGTAGACATCTGCAAACGCTATCTCCTAGCAAGGAAGTGTCGCATTCACATTCATTTGAAGTGTAGACGAGGAATACATAACACTTCACAAATCATATTATATCTTACCATGAAACATAGAAATGAGATGCGATATCGCGTTTTAAGAAGCACTAAAAATCTATTGCTACGATACGTAGACATCTGCAAACGCTATTTCTTTGCAAGGAAGTGTCGCATTTACATTCATTTGAAGTGTAGACGAGGAATACATAACACTTCGCAAATCATATTTTATCTTACCATGAAACATAGAAATGAGATGCGATATCGCGTTTTATGAAGCATTAGAACACTCCTGCTACGATAGGTAAACATCTGCAAACGCTATTTCCTTGCAAGGAAGTGTTGCATTTACATTCATTTGAAGTGTAGACGAGGAATACATAACACTTCGCAAATCATATTATATCTTACCATGAAACATAGAAATGAGATGCGATTTCGCGTTTTAAGAAGCATTAGAACCCTATTGCTACGGTAGGTAGAAAACTGCAAACGCTATTTCCTTGCAAGGAAGTGTCGCACTTACATTCATTTGAATCGTATACGAGGAATGCATAACACTTCGCAATGAATATTATATCTTATCATGAAACATAGATATGAGATGCAATATCTCGTTTTAAGAAGCATTTGAACTCTATTGCTACTATACCTAGACATCTGAAGACGCTATTTCCTAGCAAGGAAGTGTCGCATTTACATTCATTTGAAGTGTAGACGAGGAATACATGACACTTCGCAAATCATATTATACCTTACCATGAAACATAGAAATGAGATGCGATATCGCGTTTTAAGAAGCATTAGAAATCTGTTGCTACGATACGTAGACATCTGCAAACGCTATTTCTTTGCAAGGAAGTGTCGCATTTACATTCATTTGAAGTGTAGACGAGGAATACATAACACTTCGCAAATCATACTATATCTTACCATGAAACATAGAAATGAGATGCGATTTCGCGTTTTAAGAAGCATTAGAACCCTATTGCTACGGTAGGTAGACATCTGCAAACGCTATTTCCTAGCAAGGAAGTGTCGCATTTACATTCGTTTGAATCGCATACGAGGAATGCATTTCACTTCGCAATGAATATTATATCTTATCATGAAACATAGATATGAGATGCAATATCTCGTTTTAAGAAGCATTTGAACTCTATTGCTACGATACCTAGACATCTGAAGACGCTATTTCCTAGCAAGGAAGTGTCGCATTTACATTCATTTGAAGTGTCGACGAGGAATACATGACACTTCGCAAATCATATTATACCTTACCATGAAACATAGAAATGAGATGCGATATCGCGTTTTAAGAAGCATTAGAAATCTGTTGCTACGATACGTAGACATCTGCAAACGCTATTTCTTTGCAAGGAAATGTCGCATTTACATTCATTTGAAGTGTAGACGAGGAATACATGACACTTCGCAAATCACATTATATCTTACCATGAAACATAGAAATGAGATGCGATATCGCGTTTTAAGAAGCACTAAAAATCTATTGCTACGATACGTAGACATCTGCAAACGCTATTTCTTTGCAAGGAAGTGTCGCATTTACATTCATTTGAAGTGTAGGCGAGGAATACATAACACTTCGCAAATCATATTATATCTTACCATGAAACACAGAAATGAGATGCGATATCGCCTTTTAAGAAGCATTAGAACTCAATTGCTACGATAGGTAGACATCTGCAAACGCTATTTCCTTGCAAGGAAGTGTCGCATTTACATTCATTTGAAGTGCAGACGAGGAATACATAACACTTCGCAAATCATATTATATCTTACCATGAAAGATGGAAATGAGATGCGATATCGCGTTTTAAGAAGCATTAGAACTCTATTGCTACGATAGGTAAACATCTGCAAACGCTATTTCCTAGCAAGGAAGTGTCGCATTTACATTCATTTGAAGTGTAGGCGAGGAATACGTAACACTTCGCAAATCATATTATATATTACCATGAAACATAGAAATGAGATGCAATATCGCGTTTTAAGAAGCATTAGAAATCTATAGCTACGATACGTAGACATCTGCAAACGCTATTTCCTTGCTAGGAAGTGACGCATTTACTCTCATTTGAATAGTAGACGAGGAATACTTGACACTTCGCAAATCATATTATATCTTACCATGAAACGTAGAAATGGGATGCGATATCGCGTCTTAAGAAGCATTACATATCTATTGCTACGATACGTAGACATCTGCAAACGCTATTTCTTTGCAAGGAAGTGTCGCATTTACATTCATTTGAAGTGTAGACGAGGAATACATAACACTTCGCAAATCATATTATATCCTACCATGAAACATGGAAATGAGATGCGATATCGCGTTTAAAGAAGCATTAGAACTCTATCGCTACGATACCTAGACATCTGCAGACGCTATTTCCTAGCAAGGAAGTGTTGCATTTACATTCATTTGAAGTGTAGACGAGGAATACATAACACTTCGCAAATCATATTATGTCTTACCATGAAACATAGAAATGAGATGCGATATCGCGTATTAAGAATCATAAGAACTCTATTGCTACGATACGTAGACAACTGCAAACGCTATTTCCTTGCAAGGAAGTGTCGCATTTACATTCATTTCAATCGTAGACGAGGAATGCATAACACTTCGCAATGAATATTATATCTTATCATGAAACATAGATATGAGCTGCAATATCTCGTTTTAAGAAGCATTAGAACTCTATTGCTACGATACCTAGTCATCTGGAGACGCTATTTCCTAGCAAGGAAGTGTCGCATTTACATTCATTTGAAGTGTAGACGAGGAATACATGACACTTCGCAAATCATATTATATCTTACCATGAAACATAGAAATAAGATGCAATATCGCGTTTTAAGAATCATAAGAACTCTATTGCTACGATACGTAGACATCTGTAGACGCTATTTCCTTGCAAGGAAGTGTCGCATTTACATTCATTTGAAGTGTAGACGAGGAATACATGACACTTCGCAAATCACATTATATCTTACCATGAAACATAGAAATGAGATTCGATATCGCGTTTTAAGAAGCACTAAAAATCTATTGCTACGATACGTAGACATCTCCAGACGCTATTTCCTAGCAAGGAAGTGCTGCATTTACATTCATTTGAAGTGTAGACGAGGAATACATAACACTTCGCAAATCATATTATATCTTACCATGAAACATAGAAATGAGATGCGTTATCGCGTTTTAAGAATCATAAGAACACTATTGCTATGATACGTAGACATCTGCAAACGCTACTTCCTAGCAAGGAAGTATCGCATTTACATTCATTTGAAGTGTAGACGAGGAATATATAACACTTCGCAAATCATATTATATCTTACCATGAAACATAGAAATGAGATGCGATATCGCTTTTTAAGAAGCATTAGAAATCTATAGCTACGATACGTAGACATCTGCAAACGCTATTTCCTTGCTAGGAAGTGTCGCATTTACACTCATTTGAATAGTAGACGAGGAATACATGACACTTCGCAAATCATATTATATCTTACCATGAAACGTAGAAATGAGATGCGATATCGCGTTTTAAGAAGCATTACATATCTATTGCTACGATACGTAGACATCTGCAAACGCTATTTCTTTGCAAGGAAGTGTCGCATTTACATTCATTTAAGTGTAGACGAGGAATACATAACACTTCGCAAATCATATTATATCTTACCATGAAACATAGAAATGAGATGCGATATCGCGTTTTAAGAAGCATTAGAACTCTATTGCTTCGATACGTAGACATCTGCAATCGCTACTTCCTTGCAAGGAAGTGTCGCATTTACATTCATTTGAAGTGTAGACGAGGAATACATAACACTTCGCAAATCATATTACATCTTACCATGAATCATAGAAATGAGATGCGATATCGCGTTTTAAGAAGCATTAGAACTCTATTGCTACGATAGGTAGACATCTGCAAACGCTATTTCCTTGCAAGGAAGTGTCGCATTTACATTCATTTGAAGTGTAGACGAGGAATACATAACACCTCGCAAATCATATTATATCTTACCATGAAACATAGAAATGAGATGCGATATCGCGTATTAAGAATCATAAGAACTCTATTGCTACGATACGTAGACATCTGCAAACGCTATTTCCTTGCAAGGAAGTGTCGCATTTACATTCATTTGAAGTGCAGACGAGGAATACATAACACTTCGCAAATCATATTATATCTTACCATGAAACATAGAAATGAGATGCGATATCGCGTTTTAAGAAGCATTAGAACTCTATTGCTACGATAGGTAAACATCTGCAAACGCTATTTCCTAACGAGGAAGTGTCGCATTCACATTCATTTGAAGTGTAGACGAGGAATACATAACACTTCGCAAATCATATTATATCTTACCATGAAACATAGAAATGAGATGCGATATCGCGTTTTAGGACGCAATAGAACACTATCGCTACGATACCTAGACATCTGCAGACGCTATTTCCTCGCCAGGAAGTGTCGCATTTACATTCATTTGAAGTGTAGACGAGGAATACATAACACTTCGCAAATCATATTATATCTTACCATGAAAGATGGAAATGAGATGCGATATCGCGTTTTAAGAATCATAAGAACTCTATTGCTACGATACGTAGAAAACTGCAAACGCAATTTCCTTGCAAGGAAGTGTCGCATTTACATTCATTTGAATCGTATACGAGGAATGCATAACACTTCGCAATGAATATTATATCTTATCATGAAACATAGATATGAGATGCAATATCTCGTTTTAAGAAGCATTTGAACTCTATTGCTACGATACCTAGACATTTGCAGACGCTATTTCCTAGCAAGGAAGTGTCGCATTTACATTCATTTGAAGTGTAGACGAGGAATACATGACACGTCGCAAATCATATTATACCTTACCATGAAACATAGAAATGAGATGCGATATCGCGTTTTAAGAAGCATTAGAAATCTGTTGCTACGATACGTATACATCTGCAAACGCTATTTCTTTGCAAAGAAGTGTCGCATTTACATTCATTTGAAGTGTAGACGAGGAATACATAACACTTCGCAAATCATACTATATCTTACCATGAAGCATAGAAATGAGATGCGATTTCGCGTTTTAAGAAGCATTAGAACTCTATTGCTACTTTAGGTAGACATCTGCAAACGCTATTTCCTAGCAAGGAAGTGTCGCATTTACATTCATTTGAAGTGTAGACGAGGAATACATAACACTTCGCAAATCATATTATATCTTACCATGAAACATAGAAATGAGATGCGATATCGCGTTTTAGGAAGCATTAGAACACTATCGCTACGATACCTAGACATCTGCAGACGCTATTTCCTAGCAAGGAAGTGTCGCATTTACATTCATTTGAAGTGTAGACGAGGAATACATAACACTTCGCAAATCATATTATATCTAGCCATGAAACATAGAAATGAGATGCGACATCGCGTTTTAAGAAGCATTAGAAATCTGTTGCTACGATACGTAGACATCTGCAAACGCTATTTCTTTGCAAGGAAGTGTCGCATTTACATTCATTTGAAGTGTAGACGAGGAATACATAACACTTCGCAAATCATACTATATCTTACAACGAAACATAGAAATGAGATGCGATTTCGCGTTTTAAGAAGCATTAGAACTCTATTGCTACGGTAGGTAGACATCTGCAAACGCTATTTCCTAGCAAGGAAGTGTCGCATTTACATTCATTTGAAGTGTAGACGAGGAATACGTAACACTTCGCAAATCATATTTTATCTTACCATGAAACATAGAAATGAGATGCAATATCGCGTTTTAAGAAGCATTAGAAATCTATAGCTACGATACGTAGACATCTGCAAACGCTATTTCCATGCTAGGAAGTGACGCATTTACACTCATTTGAATAGTAGACGAGGAATACTTGACACTTCGCAAATCATATTATATCTTACCATGAAACGTAGAAATGGGATGCGATATATCGCCTTAAGAAGCATTACATATCTATTGCTACGATACGTAGACATCTGCAAACGCTATTTCGTTGCAAGGAAGTGTCGCATTTACATTCATTTGAAGTGTAGACGAGGAATACATAACACTTCGCAAATCATATTATATCTTACCATGAAACATAGGAATGAGATGCGATATCGCGTTTTAAGAAGCATTAGACCTCTATTGCAACGATAGGTAGACATCTGCAAACGCCATTTCCTTGCAAAGAAGTGTCGCTTTTACGCTCATTTGAATAGTAGACGAGGAATACATGACACTTCGCAAATCATATTATATCTTACCATGAAACGTGGAAATGAGATGCGATATCGCGTTTTAAGAAGCATTCCATATCTATTGCTACGATACGTAGACATCTGCAAACGCTATTTCTTTGCAAGGAAGTGCCGCATTTACATTCATTTGAAGTGTAGACGAGGAATACATAACACTTCGCAAATCATATTATATCCTACCATGAAACATGGAAATGAGATGCGATATCGCGTTTAAGGAAGCATTAGAACTCTATCGCTACGATACCTAGACATCTGCAGACGCTATTTCCTAGCAAGGAAGTGTCGCATTTACATTCATTTGAAGTGTAGACGAGGAATACATAACACTTCGCAAATCATATTATATCTTACCATGAAACATATAAATGAGATGCGATATCGCGTTTTAAGAATCATCAGAACTCTATTGCTACGATACGTAGACATCTGCATCCGTTATTTCCTAGCGAGGAAGTGTCGCATTCATATTCATTTGAAGTGTAGACGAGGAATACATAACACTTCGCAAATCATATTACATCTTACCATGAAACATAGAAATGAGATGCGATATCGCGTTTTAAGAAGCATTAGAACTCTATTGCTACGATAGGTAGACATCTGCAAACGCTATTTCCTTGCAAGGAAGTGTCGCATTTACATTCATTTGAAGTGTAGACGAGGAATACATAACACTTCGCAAATCATATTATATCTAGCCATGAAACATAGAAATGAGATGCGACATCGCGTTTTAAGAAGCATTACGTATCTATTGCTACGATACGTAGACATCTGCAAACGCTATTTCCTAGCGAGGAAGTGTCGCATTCACATTCATTTGAAGTGTAGACGAGGAATACATAACACTTCGCAAATCATATTATATCTTACCATGAAAGATGGAAATGAGATGCGATATCGCGTTTTAAGAATCATAAGAACTCTATTGCTACGATACGTAGAAAACTGCAAACGCTATTTCCTTGCAAGGAAGTGTCGCATTTATATTCATTTGAATCGTATACGAGGAATGCATAACACTTCGCAATGAATATTATATCTTATCATGAAACATAGATATGAGATGCAATATCTCGTTTTAAGAAGCATTTGAACTCTATTGCTACGATACCTAGACATCTGCAGACGCTATTTCCTAGCAAGGAAGTGTCGCATTTACATTCATTTGAAGTGTAGACGAGGAATACATGACACTTCGCAAATCATATTATACCATACCATGAAACATAGAAATGAGATGCGATGTCGCGTTTTAAGAAGCATTAGAAATCTGTTGCTACGATACGTAGACATCTGCAAACGCTATTTCTTTGCAAGGAAGTGTCGCATTTACATTCATTTGAAGTGTAGACGAGGAATACATAACACTTCGCAAATCATACTATATCTTACCATGAAACATAGAAATGAGATGCGATTTCGCGTTTTAAGAAGCATTAGAACTCTATTGCTACAGTAGGTAGACATCTGCAAACGCTATTTCCTAGCAAGGAAGTGTCGCATTTACATTCATTTGAAGTGTAGACGAGGAATACATGACACTTCGCAAATCATATTATATCTTACCATGAAACATAGAAATGAGATGCGATATCGCGTTTTAAGAAGCATTAGAAATCTATAGCTACGATACGTAGACATCTGCAAACGCTATTTCCATGCTAGGAAGTGACGCATTTACACTCATTTGAATAGTAGACGAGGAATACTTGACACTTCGCAAATCATATTATATCTTACCATGAAACGTAGAAATGGGATGCGATATCGCGTCTTAAGAAGCATTACATATCTATTGCTACGATACGTAGACATCTGCAAACGCTATTTCGTTGCAAGGAAGTGTCGCATTTACATTCATTTGAAGTGTAGACGAGGAATACATAACACTTCACAAATCATATTATATCCTACCATGAAACATGGAAATGAGATGCGATATCGCGTTTAAAGAAGCATTAGAACTCTATCGCTACGATACCTAGACATCTGCAGACGCTATTTCCTAGCAAGGAAGTGTCGCATTTACATTCAATTGAAGTGTATACGAGGAATAAATAACACTTCGCAAATCATGTTATATCTTACCATGAAACATAGAAATGAGATGCGATATCGCGTTTTAAGGATCATCTGAACTCTATTGCTACGATACGTAGACATCTGCATCCGTTATTTCCTAGCAAGGAAGTGTCGCATTTACATTCATTTGAAGTGTAGACGAGGAATACATGACACGTCGCAAATCATATTATATCTTACCATGAAACATAGAAATGAGATGCGATATCGCGTTTTGGGAAGCATTAGAACACTATCGCTACGATACCTAGACATCTGCAGACGCTATTTCCTAGCAAGGAAGTGTCGCATTTACATTCATTTGAAGTGTAGACGAGGAATACATAACACTTCGCAAATCATATTATATCTTACCATGAAAGATGGAAATGAGATGCGATATCGCGTTTTAAGAATCATAAGAACTCTATTGCTACGATACGTAGAAAACTGCAAACGCAATTTCCTTGCAAGGAAGTGTCGCATTTACATTCATTTGAATCGTATACGAGGAATGCATAACACTTCGCAATGAATATTATATCTTATCATGAAACATAGATATGAGATGCAATATCTCGTTTTAAGAAGCATTTGAACTCTATTGCTACGATACCTAGACATCTGCAGACGCTATTTCCTAGCAAGGAAGTGTCGCATTTACATTCATTTGAAGTGTAGACCAGGAATACATGACACGTCGCAAATCATATTATACCTTACCATGAAACATAGAAATGAGATGCGATATCGCGTTTTAAGAAGCATTAGAAATCTGTTGCTACGATATGTATACATCTGCAAACGCTATTTCTTTGCAAAGAAGTGTCGCATTTACATTCATTTGAAGTGTAGACGAGGAATACATAACACTTCGCAAATCATACTATATCTTACAACGAAACATAGAAATGAGATGCGATTTCGCGTTTTAAGAAGCATTAGAACTCTATTGCTACGGTAGGTAGACATCTGCAAACGCTATTTCCTAGCAAGGAAGTGTCGCATTTACATTCATTTGAAGTGTAGACGAGGAATACGTAACACTTCGCAAATCATATTATATCTTACCATGAAACATAGAAATGAGATGCAATATCGCGTTTTAAGAAGCATTAGAAATCTATAGCAATGATACGTAGACATCTGCAAACGCTATTTCCATGCTAGGAAGTGACGCATTTACACTCATTTGAATAGTAGACGAGGAATACTTGACACTTCGCAAATCATATTATATCTTACCATGAAACGTAGAAATGGGATGCGATATATCGCCTTAAGAAGCATTACATATCTATTGCTACGATACGTAGACATCTGCAAACGCTATTTCGTTGCAAGGAAGTGTCGCATTTACATTCATTTGAAGTGTAGACGAGGAATACATAACACTTCGCAAATCATATTATATCTTACCATGAAACATAGGAATGAGATGCGATATCACGTTTTAAGAAGCATTAGACCTCTATTGCAACGATAGGTAGACATCTGCAAACGCCATTTCCTTGCAAAGAAGTGTCGCTTTTACGCTCATTTGAATAGTAGACGAGGAATACATGACACTTCGCAAATCATATTATATCTTACCATGAAACGTGGAAATGAGATGCGATATCGCGTTTTAAGAAGCATTCCATATCTATTGCTACGATACGTAGACATCTGCAAACGCTATTTCTTTGCAAGGAAGTGCCGCATTTACATTCATTTGAAGTGTAGACGAGGAATACATAACACTTCGCAAATCATATTATATCCTACCATGAAACATGGAAATGAGATGCGATATCGCGTTTAAGGAAGCATTAGAACTCTATCGCTACGATACCTAGACATCTGCAGACGCTATTTCCTAGCAAGGAAGTGTCGCATTTACATTCATTTGAAGTGTAGACGAGGAATACATAACACTTCGCAAATCATATTATATCTTACCATGAAACATATAAATGAGATGCGATATCGCGTTTTAAGAATCATCAGAACTCTATTGCTACGATACGTAGACATCTGCATCCGTTATTTCCTAGCGAGGAAGTGTCGCATTCATATTCATTTGAAGTGTAGACGAGGAATACATAACACTTCGCAAATCATATTACATCTTACCATGAAACATAGAAATGAGATGCGATATCGCGTTTTAAGAAGCATTAGAACTCTATTGCTACGATAGGTAGACATCTGCAAACGCTATTTCCTTGCAAGGAAGTGTCGCATTTACATTCATTTGAAGTGTAGACGAGGAATACATAACACTTCGCAAATCATATTATATCTAGCCATGAAACATAGAAATGAGATGCGACATCGCGTTTTAAGAAGCATTACGTATCTATTGCTACGATACGTAGACATCTGCAAACGCTATTTCCTAGCGAGGAAGTGTCGCATTCACATTCATTTGAAGTGTAGACGAGGAATACATAACACTTCGCAAATCATATTATATCTTACCATGAAAGATGGAAATGAGATGCGATATCGCGTTTTAAGAATCATAAGAACTCTATTGCTACGATACGTAGAAAACTGCAAACGCTATTTCCTTGCAAGGAAGTGTCGGATTTATATTCATTTGAATCGTATACGAGGAATGCATAACACTTCGCAATGAATATTATATCTTATCATGAAACATAGATATGAGATGCAATATCTCGTTTTAAGAAGCATTTGAACTCTATTGCTACGATACCTAGACATCTGCAGACGCTATTTCCTAGCAAGGAAGTGTCGCATTTACATTCATTTGAAGTGTAGACGAGGAATACATGACACTTCGCAAATCATATTATACCTTACCATGAAACATAGAAATGAGATGCGATGTCGCGTTTTAAGAAGCATTAGAAATCTGTTGCTACGATACGTAGACATCTGCAAACGCTATTTCTTTGCAAGGAAGTGTCGCATTTACATTCATTTGAAGTGTAGACGAGGAATACATAACACTTCGCAAATCATACTATATCTTACCATGAAACATAGAAATGAGATGCGATTTCGCGTTTTAAGAAGCATTAGAACTCTATTGCTACAGTAGGTAGACATCTGCAAACGCTATTTCCTAGCAAGGAAGGGTCGCATTTACATTCATTTGAAGTGTAGACGAGGAATACATGACACTTCGCAAATCATATTATATCTTACCATGAAACATAGAAATGAGATGCGATATCGCGTTTTAAGAAGCATTAGAAATCTATAGCTACGATACGTAGACATCTGCAAACGCTATTTCCATGCTAGGAAGTGACGCATTTACACTCATTTGAATAGTAGACGAGGAATACTTGACACTTCGCAAATCATATTATATCTTACCATGAAACGTAGAAATGGGATGCGATATCGCGTCTTAAGAAGCATTACATATCTATTGCTACGATACGTAGACATCTGCAAACGCTATTTCGTTGCAAGGAAGTGTCGCATTTACATTCATTTGAAGTGTAGACGAGGAATACATAACACTTCACAAATCATATTATATCCTACCATGAAACATGGAAATGAGATGCGATATCGCGTTTAAAGAAGCATTAGAACTCTATCGCTACGATACCTAGACATCTGCAGACGCTATTTCCTAGCAAGGAAGTGTCGCATTTACATTCAATTGAAGTGTATACGAGGAATAAATAACACTTCGCAAATCATGTTATATCTTACCATGAAACATAGAAATGAGATGCGATATCGCGTTTTAAGGATCATCTGAACTCTATTGCTACGATACGTAGACATCTGCATCCGTTATTTCCTAGCAAGGAAGTGTCGCATTTACATTCATTTGAAGTGTAGACGAGGAATACATAACACTTCGCAAATCATATTACATCTTACCATGAAACATAGAAATGAGATGCGATATCGCGTTTTAAGAAGCATTAGAAATTTATTGCTACGATACTTACACCTCTGCAGTCGCTATTTCCTAGCAAGGAAGTGTCGCATTTACATTCATTTGAAGTGTAGACGAGGAATACATGACACTTCGCAAATCATATTATATCTTACCATGAAACATAGAAATGAGATGCGATATCGCGTTTTAAGAAGCATTAGAACTCTATTGCTACGATAGGTAGACATCTGCAAACGCTATTTCCTTGCAAGGAAGTGTCGCATTTACATTCATTTGAAGTGCAGACGAGGAATACATAACACTTCGCAAATCATATTATATCTTACCATGAAACATAGAAATGAGATGCGATATCGCGTTTTAAGAAGCATTAGAACTCTATTGCTACGATAGGTAAACATCTGCAAACGCTATTTCCTTGCAAGGAAGTGTTGCATTTACATTCATTTGAAGTGTAGACGAGGAATACATGACACTTCGCAAATCATATTATGTCTTACCATGAAACATAGAAATGAGATGCGATATCGCGTTTTAAGAAGGATTAGAAATCTATTGCTACGATACGTAGACATCTGCAAACGCTATTTCCTTGCTAGGAAGTGACGCATTTACACTCATTTGAATAGTAGACGAGGAATACTTGACACTTCGCAAATCATATTATATCTTACCATGAAACGTAGAAATGGGATGCGATATCGCGTCTTAAGAAGCATTACATATCTATTGCTACGATACGTAGACATCTGCAAACGCTATTTCGTTGCAAGGAAGTGTCGCATTTACATTCATTTGAAGTGTAGACGAGGAATACATAACACTTCGCAAATCATATTATATCTTACCATGAAACACAGGAATGAGATGCGATATCGCGTTTTAAGAAGCATTAGACCTCTATTGCAACGATAGGTAGACATCTGCAAACGCCATTTCCTTGCAAAGAAGTGTCGCTTTTACGCTCATTTGAATAGTAGACGAGGAATACATGACACTTCGCAAATCATATTATATCTTACCATGAAACGTGGAAATGAGATGCGATATCGCGTTTTAAGAAGCATTCCATATCTATTGCTACGATACGTAGACATCTGCAAACGCTATTTCTTTGCAAGGAAGTGCCGCATTTACATTCATTTGAAGTGTAGACGAGGAATACATAACACTTCGCAAATCATATTATATCCTACCATGAAACATGGAAATGAGATGCGATATCGCGTTTAAGGAAGCATTAGAACTCTATCGCTACGATACCTAGACATCTGCAGACGCTATTTCCTAGCAAGGAAGTGTCGCATTTACATTCATTTGAAGTGTAGACGAGGAATACATAACACTTCGCAAATCATATTATATCTTACCATGAAACATATAAATGAGATGCGATATCGCGTTTTAAGAATCATCAGAACTCTATTGCTACGATACGTAGACATCTGCATCCGTTATTTCCTAGCGAGGAAGTGTCGCATTCATATTCATTTGAAGTGTAGACGAGGAATACATAACACTTCGCAAATCATATTACATCTTACCATGAAACATAGAAATGAGATGCGATATCGCGTTTTAAGAAGCATTAGAACTCCATTGCTACGATAGGTAGACATCTGCAAACGCTATTTCCTTGCAAGGAAGTGTCGCATTTACATTCATTTGAAGTGTAGACGAGGAATACATAACACTTCGCAAATCATATTATATCTAGCCATGAAACATAGAAATGAGATGCGACATCGCGTTTTAAGAAGCATTACGTATCTATTGCTACGATACGTAGACATCTGCAAACGCTATTTCCTAGCGAGGAAGTGTCGCATTCACATTCATTTGAAGTGTAGACGAGGAATACATAACACTTCGCAAATCATATTATATCTTACCATGAAAGATGGAAATGAGATGCGATATCGCGTTTTAAGAAGCATTAGAAATCTGTTGCTACGATACCTAGACATCTGCAAACGCTATTTCTTTGCAAGGAAGTGTCGCATTTACATTCATTTGAAGTGTAGACGAGGAATACATAACACTTCGCAAATCATACTATATCTTACCATGAAACATAGAAATGAGATGCGATTTCGCGTTTTAAGAAGCATTAGAACTCTATTGCTACGGTAGGTAGACATCTGCAAACGCTATTTCCTAGCAAGGAAGTGTCGCATTTACATTCATTTGAAGTGTAGACGAGGAATACGTAACACTTCGCAAATCATATTATATCTTACCATGAAACATAGAAATGAGATGCAATATCGCGTTTTAAGAAGCATTAGAAATCTATAGCTACGATACGTAGACATCTGCAAACGCTATTTCCTTGCTAGGAAGTGACGCATTTACACTCATTTGAATAGTAGACGAGGAATACTTGACACTTCGCAAATCATATTATATCTTACCATGAAACGTAGAAATGGGATGCGATATCGCGTCTTAAGAAGCATTACATATCTATTGCTACGATACGTAGACATCTGCAAACGCTATTTCGTTGCAAGGAAGTGTCGCATTTACATTCATTTGGAGTGTAGACGAGGAATACATAACACTTCGCAAATCATATTATATCTTACCATGAAACATAGGAATGAGATGCGATATCGCGTTTTAAGAAGCATTAGACCTCTATTGCAACGATAGGTAGACATCTGAAAACGCCATTTCCTTGCAAAGAAGTGTCGCTTTTACACTCATTTGAATAGTAGACGAGGAATACATGACACTTCGCAAATCATATTATATCTTACCATGAAACGTGGAAATGAGATGCGATATCGCGTTCTAAGAAGCATTCCATATCTATTGCTACGATACGTAGACATCTGCAAACGCTATTTCTTTGCAAGGAAGTGCCGCATTTACATTCATTTGAAGTGTAGACGAGGAATACATAACACTTCGCAAATCATATTATATCCTACCATGAAACAGGGAAATGAGATGCGATATCGCGTTTAAGGAAGCATTAGAACTCTATCGCTACGATACCTAGACATCTGCAGACGCTATTTCCTAGCAAGGAAGTGTCGCATTTACATTCATTTGAAGTGTAGACGAGGAATACATAACACTTCGCAAATCATATTATATCTTACCATGAAACATATAAATGAGATGCGATATCGCGTTTTAAGAATCATCAGAACTCTATTGCTACGATACGTAGACATCTGCATCCGTTATTTCCTAGCGAGGAAGTGTCGCATTCATATTCATTTGAAGTGTAGACGAGGAATACATAACACTTCGCAAATCATATTACATCTTACCATGAAACATAGAAATGAGATGCGATATCGCGTTTTAAGAAGCATTAGAACTCTATTGCTACGATAGGTAGACATCTGCAAACGCTATTTCCTTGCAAGGAAGTGTCGCATTTACATTCATTTGAAGTGTAGACGAGGAATACATAACACTTCGCAAATCATATTATATCTAGCCATGAAACATAGAAATGAGATGCGACATCGCGTTTTAAGAAGCATTACGTATCTATTGCTACGATACGTAGACATCTGCAAACGCTATTTCCTAGCGAGGAAGTGTCGCATTCACATTCATTTGAAGTGTAGACGAGGAATACATAACACTTCGCAAATCATATTATATCTTACCATGAAAGATGGAAATGAGATGCGATATCGCGTTTTAAGAATCATAAGAACTCTATTGCTACGATACGTAGAAAAGTGCAAACGCTATTTCCTTGCAAGGAAGTGTCGCATTTACATTCATTTGAATCGTATACGAGGAATGCATAACACTTCGCAATGAATATTATATCTTATCATGAAACATAGATATGAGATGCAATATCTCGTTTTAAGAAGCATTTGAACTCTACTGCTACGATACCTAGACATCTGCAGACGCTATTTCCTAGCAAGGAAGTGTCGCATTTACATTCATTTGAAGTGTAGACGAGGAATACATGACACTTCGCAAATCATATTATACCTTACCATGAAACATAGAAATGAGATGCGATGTCGCGTTTTAAGAAGCATTAGAAATCTGTTGCTACGATACGTAGACATCTGCAAACGCTATTTCTTTGCAAGGAAGTGTCGCATTTACATTCATTTGAAGTGTAGACGAGGAATACATAACACTTCGCAAATCATACTATATCTTACCATGAAACATAGAAATGAGATGCGATTTCGCGTATTAAGAAGCATTAGAACTCTATTGCTACAGTAGGTAGACATCTGCAAACGCTATTTCCTAGCAAGGAAGTGTCGCATTTACATTCATTTGAAGTGTAGACGAGGAATACATGACACTTCGCAAATCATATTATATCTTACCATGAAACATAGAAATGAGATGCGATATCGCGTTTTAAGAAGCATTAGAAATCTATAGCTACGATACGTAGACATCTGCAAACGCTATTTCCATGCTAGGAAGTGACGCATTTACACTCATTTGAATAGTAGACGAGGAATACTTGACACTTCGCAAATCATATTATATCTTACCATGAAACGTAGAAATGGGATGCGATATCGCGTCTTAAGAAGCATTACATATCTATTGCTACGATACGTAGACATCTGCAAACGCTATTTCGTTGCAAGGAAGTGTCGCATTTACATTCATTTGAAGTGTAGACGAGGAATACATAACACTTCACAAATCATATTATATCCTACCATGAAACATGGAAATGAGATGCGATATCGCGTTTAAAGAAGCATTAGAACTCTATCGCTACGATACCTAGACATCTGCAGACGCTATTTCCTAGCAAGGAAGTGTCGCATTTACATTCAATTGAAGTGTATACGAGGAATAAATAACACTTCGCAAATCATGTTATATCTTACCATGAAACATAGAAATGAGATGCGATATCGCGTTTTAAGGATCATCTGAACTCTATTGCTACGATACGTAGACATCTGCATCCGTTATTTCCTAGCAAGGAAGTGTCGCATTTACATTCATTTGAAGTGTAGACGAGGAATACATAACACTTCGCAAATCATATTACATCTTACCATGAAACATAGAAATGAGATGCGATATCGCGTTTTAAGAAGCATTAGAAATTTATTGCTACGATACTTACACCTCTGCAGTCGCTATTTCCTAGCAAGGAAGTGTCGCATTTACATTCATTTGAAGTGTAGACGAGGAATACATGACACTTCGCAAATCATATTATATCTTACCATGAAACATAGAAATGAGATGCGATATCGCGTTTTAAGAAGCATTAGAACTCTATTGCTACGATAGGTAGACATCTGCAAACGCTATTTCCTTGCAAGGAAGTGTCGCATTTACATTCATTTGAAGTGCAGACGAGGAATACATAACACTTCGCAAATCATATTATATCTTACCATGAAACATAGAAATGAGATGCGATATCGCGTTTTAAGAAGCATTAGAACTCTATTGCTACGATAGGTAAACATCTGCAAACGCTATTTCCTTGCAAGGAAGTGTTGCATTTACATTCATTTGAAGTGTAGACGAGGAATACATGACCCTTCGCAAATCATATTATGTCTTACCATGAAACATAGAAATGAGATGCGATATCGCGTTTTAAGAAGGATTAGAAATCTATTGCTACGATACGTAGACATCTGCAAACGCTATTTCCTTGCTAGGAAGTGACGCATTTACACTCATTTGAATAGTAGACGAGGAATACTTGACACTTCGCAAATCATATTATATCTTACCATGAAACGTAAAAATGGGATGCGATATCGCGTCTTAAGAAGCATTACATATCTATTGCTACGATACGTAGACATCTGCAAACGCTATTTCGTTGCAAGGAAGTGTCGCATTTACATTCATTTGAAGTGTAGACGAGGAATACATAACACTTCGCAAATCATATTATATCCTACCATGAAACATGGAAATGAGATGCGATATCGCGTTTAAACAAGCATTAGAACTCTATCGCTACGATACCTAGACATCTGCAGACGCTATTTCCTAGCAAGGAAGTGTCGCATTTACATTCATTTGAAGTGCAGACGAGGAATACATAACACTTCGCAAATCATATTATATCTTACCATGAAACATAGAAATGAGATGCGATATCGCGTTTTAAGAAGCATTAGAACTCTATTGCTACGATAGGTAAACATCTGCAAACGCTATTTCCTTGCAAGGAAGTGTTGCATTTACATTCATTTGAAGTGTAGACGAGGAATACATGACACTTCGCAAATCATATTACATCTTACCATGAAACATAGAAATGAGATGCGATATCGCGTTTTAAGAAGCATTAGAACTCTATTGCTACGATAGGTAGACATCTGCAAACGCTATTTCCTAGCGAGGAAGTGTCGCATTCACATTCATTTGAAGTGTAGACGAGGAATACATAACACTTCGCAAATCATATTATATCTTACCATGAAACATAGGAATGAGATGCGATATCGCGTTTTAGGAAGCATTAGAACACTATCGCTACGATACCTAGACATCTGCAGACGCTATTTCCTAGCAAGGAAGTGTCGCATTTACATTCATTTGAAGTGTAGATGAGGAATACATAACACTTCGCAAATCATATTATATCTAGCCATGAAACATAGAAATGCGATGCGACATCGCGTTTTAAGAAGCATTACATATCTATTGCTACGATACGTAAACATCTGCAAACGCTATTTCCTAGCGAGGAAGTGTCGCATTCACATTCATTTGAAATGAAGACGAGGAATACATAACACTTCACAAACCATATTATATCTTACCATGAAAGATGGAAATGAGATGCGATATCGCGTTTTAAGAATCATAAGAACTCTATTGCTACGATACGTAGAAAACTGCAAACGCTATTTCCTTGCAAGGAAGTGTCGCATTTACATTCATTTGAATCGTATACGAGGAATGCATAACACTTCGCAATGAATATTATATCTTATCATGAAACATAGATATGAGATGCAATATCTCGTTTTAAGAAGCATTTGAACTCTATTGCTACGATACCTAGACATCTGCAGACGCTATTTCCTAGCAAGGAAGTGTCGCATTTACATTCATTTGAAGTGTAGACGAGGAATACATGACACTTCGCAAATCATATTATACCTTACCATGAAACATAGAAATGAGATGCGATATCGCGTTTTAAGAAGCATTAGAAATCTGTTGCTACGATACGTAGACATCTGCAAACGCTATTTCTTTGCAAGGAAGTGTCGCATTTACATTCATTTGAAGTGTAGACGAGGAATACATAACACTTCGCAAATCATACTATATCTTACCATGAAACATAGAAATGAGATGCGATTTCGCGTTTTAAGAAGCATTAGAACTCTATTGCTACAGAAGGTAGACATCTGCAAACGCTATTTCCTAGCAAGGAAGTATCGCATTTACATTCATTTGAAGTGTAGACGAGGAATACATGACACTTCGCAAATCATATTATATCTTACCATGAAACATAGAAATGAGATGCGATATCGCGTTTTAAGAAGCATTAGAAATCTATAGCTACGATACGTAGACATCTGCAAACGCTATTTCCATGCTAGGAAGTGACGCATTTACATTCATTTGAAGTGTAGACGAGGAATACATAACACTTCACAAATCATATTATATCCTACCATGAAACATGGAAATGAGATGCGATATCGCGTTTAAAGAAGCATTAGAACTCTATCGCTACGATACCTAGACATCTGCAGACGCTATTTCCTAGCAAGGAAGTGTCGCATTTACATTCAATTGAAGTGTATACGAGGAATAAATAACACTTCGCAAATCATGTTATATCTTACCATGAAACATAGAAATGAGATGCGATATCGCGTTTTAAGAATCATCTGAACTCTATTGCTACGATACGTAGACATCTGCATCCGTTATTTCCTAGCAAGGAAGTGTCGCATTTACATTCATTTGAAGTGTAGACGAGGAATACATAACACTTCGCAAATCATATTACATCTTACCATGAAACATAGAAATGAGATGCGATATCGCGTTTTAAGAGGCATTAGAAATTTATTGCTACGATACTTACACCTCTGCAGTCGCTATTTCCTAGCAAGGAAGTGTCGCATTTACATTCATTTGAAGTGTAGACGAGGAATACATGACACTTCGCAAATCATATTATATCTTACCATGAAACATAGAAATGAGATGCGATATCGCGTTTTAAGAAGCATTAGAACTCTATTGCTACGATAGGTAGACATCTGCAAACGCTATTTCCTTGCAAGGAAGTGTCGCATTTACATTCATTTGAAGTGCAGACGAGGAATACATAACACTTCGCAAATCATATTATATCTTACCATGAAACATAGAAATGAGATGCGATATCGCGTTTTAAGAAGCATTAGAACTCTATTGCTACGATAGGTAAACATCTGCAAACGCTATTTCCTTGCAAGGAAGTGTTGCATTTACATTCATTTGAAGTGTAGACGAGGAATACATGACACTTCGCAAATCATATTATGTCTTACCATGAAACATAGAAATGAGATGCGATATCGCGTTTTAAGAAGGATTAGAAATCTATTGCTACGATACGTAGACATCTGCAAACGCTATTTCCTTGCTAGGAAGTGACGCATTTACACTCATTTGAATAGTAGACGAGGAATACTTGACACTTCGCAAATCATATTATATCTTACCATGAAACGTAGAAATGGGATGCGATATCGCGTCTTAAGAAGCATTACATATCTATTGCTACGATACGTAGACATCTGCAAACGCTATTTCGTTGCAAGGAAGTGCCGCATTTACATTCATTTGAAGTGTAGACGAGGAATACATAACACTTCACAAATCATATTATATCCTACCATGAAACATGGAAATGAGATGCGATATCGCGTTTAAAGAAGCATTAGAACTCTATCGCTACGATACCTAGACATCTGCAGACGCTATTTCCTAGCAAGGAAGTGTCGCATTTACATTCAATTGAAGTGTATACGAGGAATAAATAACACTTCGCAAATCATGTTATATCTTACCATGAAACATAGAAATGAGATGCGATATCGCGTTTTAAGAATCATCTGAACTCTATTGCTACGATACGTAGACATCTGCATCCGTTATTTCCTAGCAAGGAAGTGTCGCATTTACATTCATTTGAAGTGTAGACGAGGAATACATAACACTTCGCAAATCATATTACATCTTACCATGAAACATAGAAATGAGATGCGATATCGCGTTTTAAGAAGCATTAGAAATTTATTGCTACGATACTTACACCTCTGCAGTCGCTATTTCCTAGCAAGGAAGTGTCGCATTTACATTCATTTGAAGTGTAGACGAGGAATACATGACACTTCGCAAATCATATTATATCTTACCATGAAACATAGAAATGAGATGCGATATCGCGTTTTAAGAAGCATTAGAACTCTATTGCTACGATAGGTAGACATCTGCAAACGCTATTTCCTTGCAAGGAAGTGTCGCATTTACATTCATTTGAAGTGCAGACGAGGAATACATAACACTTCGCAAATCATATTATATCTTACCATGAAACATAGAAATGAGATGCGATATCGCGTTTTAAGAAGCATTAGAAATCTATTGCTACGATACGTAGACATCTGCAAACGCTATTTCCTTGCTAGGAAGTGACGCATTTACACTCATTTGAATAGTAGACGAGGAATACTTGACACTTCGCAAATCATATTATATCTTACCATGAAACGTAGAAATGGGATGCGATATCGCGTCTTAAGAAGCATTACATATCTATTGCTACGATACGTAGATATCTGCAAACGCTATTTCGTTGCAAGGAAGTGTCGCATTTACATTCATTTGAAGTGTAGACGAGGAATACATAACACTTCGCAAATCATATTATATCTTACCATGAAACATAGGAATGAGATGCGATATCGCGTTTTAAGAAGCATTAGACCTCTATTGCAACGATAGGTAGACATCTGCAAACGCCATTTCCTTGCAAAGAAGTGTCGCTTTTACACTCATTTGAATAGTAGACGAGGAATACATGACACTTCGCAAATCATATTATATCTTACCATGAAACGTGGAAATGAGATGCGATATCGCGTTTTAAGAAGCATTAGAACTCTATTGCTACGATAGGTAGACATCTGCAAACGCTATTTCCTAGCGAGGAAGTGTCGCATTCACATTCATTTGAAGTGTAGACGAGGAATACATAACACTTCGCAAATCATATTATATCTTACCATGAAACATAGAAATGAGATGCGATATCGCGTTTTAGGAAGCATTAGAACACTATCGCTACGATACCTAGACATCTGCAGACGCTATTTCCTAGCAAGGAAGTGTCGCATTTACATTCATTTGAAGTGTAGACGAGGAATACATAACACTTCGCAAATCATATTATATCTAGCCATGAAACATAGAAATGCGATGCGACATCGCGTTTTAAGAAGCATTACATATCTGTTGCTACGATACGTAAACATCTGCAAACGCTATTTCCTAGCGAGGAAGTGTCGCATTCACATTCATTTGAAGTGAAGACGAGGAATACATAACACTTCACAAACCATATTATATCTTACCATGAAAGATGGAAATGAGATGCGATATCGCGTTTTAAGAATCATAAGAACTCTATTGCTACGATACGTAGAAAACTGCAAACGCTATTTCCTTGCAAGGAAGTGTCGCATTTACATTCATTTGAATCGTATACGAGGAATGCATAACACTTCGCAATGAATATTATATCTTATCATGAAACATAGATATGAGATGCAATATCTCGTTTTAAGAAGCATTTGAACTCTATTGCTACGATACCTAGACATCTGCAGACGCTATTTCCTAGCAAGGAAGTGTCGCATTTACATTCATTTGAAGTGTAGACGAGGAATACATGACACTTCGCAAATCATATTATACCTTACCATGAAACATAGAAATGAGATGCGATATCGCGTTTTAAGAAGCATTAGAAATCTGTTGCTACGATACGTAGACATCTGCAAACGCTATTTCTTTGCAAGGAAGTGTCGCATTTACATTCATTTGAAGTGTAGACGAGGAATACATAACACTTCGCAAATCATACTATATCTTACCATGAAACATAGAAATGAGATGCGATTTCGCGTTTTAAGAAGCATTAGAACTCTATTGCTACAGTAGGTAGACATCTGCAAACGCTATTTCCTAGCAAGGAAGTGTCGCATTTACATTCATTTGAAGTGTAGACGAGGAATACATGACACTTCGCAAATCATATTATATCTTACCATGAAACATAGAAATGAGATGCGATATCGCGTTTTGAGAAGCATTAGAAATCTATAGCTACGATACGTAGACATCTGCAAACGCTATTTCCATGCTAGGAAGTGACGCATTTACACTCATTTGAATAGTAGACGAGGAATACTTGACACATCGCAAATCATATTATATCTTACCATGAAACGTAGAAATGGGATGCGATATCGCGTCTTAAGAAGCATTACATATCTATTGCTACGATACGTAGTCATCTGCAAACGCTATTTCGTTGCAAGGAAGTGTCGCATTTACATTCATTTGAAGTGTAGACGAGGAATACATAACACTTCACAAATCATATTATATCCTACCATGAAACATGGAAATGAGATGCGATATCGCGTTTAAAGAAGCATTAGAACTCTATCGCTACGATACCTAGACATCTGCAGACGCTATTTCCTAGCAAGGAAGTGTCGCATTTACATTCAATTGAAGTGTAGACGAGGAATAAATAACACTTCGCAAATCATATTATGTCTTACCATGAAACATAGAAATGAGATGCGATATCGCGTTTTAAGAAGGATTAGAAATCTATTGCTACGATATGTAGACATCTGCAAACGCTATTTCCTAGCGAGGAAGTGTCGCATTCACATTCATTTGAAGTGTAGACGAGGAGTACATAACACTTCGCAAATCATATTATATCTTACCATGAAACGTAGAAATGGGATGCGATATCGCGTCTTAAGAAGCATTACATATCTATTGCTACGATACGTAGACATCTGCAAACGCTATTTCGTTGCAAGGAAGTGTCGCATTTACATTCATTTGAAGTGTAGACGAGGAATACATAACACTTCACAAATCATATTATATCCTACCATGAAACATGCAAATGAGATGCGATATCGCGTTTAAAGAAGCATTAGAACTCTATCGCTACGATACCTAGACATCTGCAGACGCTATTTCCTAGCAAGGAAGTGTCGCATTTACATTCAATTGAAGTGTAGACGAGGAATAAATAACACTTCGCAAATCATGTTATATCTTACCATGAAACATAGAAATGAGATGCGATATCGCGTTTTAAGAATCATCTGAACTCTATTGCTACGATACGTAGACATCTGCATCCGTTATTTCCTAGCAAGGAAGTGTCGCATTCACATTCATTTGAAGTGTAGACGAGGAATACATAACACTTCGCAAATCATATTATATCTTACCATGAAAGATAGAAATGAGATGCGATATCGCGTTTTAAGAAGCATTAGAAATCTATAGCTACGATACGTAGACATCTGCAAACGCTATTTCCATGCTAGGAAGTGACGCATTTACACTCATTTGAATAGTAGACGAGGAATACTTGACACATCGCAAATCATATTATATCTTACCATGAAACGTAGAAATGGGATGCGATATCGCGTCTTAAGAAGCATTACATATCTATTGCTACGATACGTAGTCATCTGCAAACGCTATTTCGTTGCAAGGAAGTGTCGCATTTACATTCATCTGAAGTGTAGACGAGGAATACATAACACTTCACAAATCATATTATATCCTACCATGAAACATGGAAATGAGATGCGATATCGCGTTTAAAGAAGCATTAGAACTCTATCGCTACGATACCTAGACATCTGCAGACGCTATTTCCTAGCAAGGAAGTGTCGCATTTACATTCAATTGAAGTGTAGACGAGGAATAAATAACACTTCGCAAATCATATTATGTCTTACCATGAAACATAGAAATGAGATGCGATATCGCGTTTTAAGAAGGATTAGAAATCTATTGCTACGATATGTAGACATCTGCAAACGCTATTTCCTAGCGAGGAAGTGTCGCATTCACATTCATTTGAAGTGTAGACGAGGAATACATAACACTTCGCAAATCATATTATATCTTACCATGAAACGTAGAAATGGGATGCGATATCGCGTCTTAAGAAGCATTACATATCTATTGCTACGATACGTAGACATCTGCAAACGCTATTTCGTTGCAAGGAAGTGTCGCATTTACATTCATTTGAAGTGTAGACGAGGAATACATAACACTTCACAAATCATATTATATCCTACCATGAAACATGGAAATGAGATGCGATATCGCGTTTAAAGAAGCATTAGAACTCTATCGCTACGATACCTAGACATCTGCAGACGCTATTTCCTAGCAAGGAAGTGTCGCATTTACATTCAATTGAAGTGTAGACGAGGAATAAATAACACTTCGCAAATCATGTTATATCTTACCATGAAACATAGAAATGAGATGCGATATCGCGTTTTAAGAATCATCTGAACTCTATTGCTACGATACGTAGACATCTGCATCCGTTATTTCCTAGCAAGGAAGTGTCGCATTCACATTCATTTGAAGTGTAGACGAGGAATACATAACACTTCGCAAATCATATTATATCTTACCATGAAAGATAGAAATGAGATGCGATATCGCGTTTTAAGAATCATAAGAACTCTATTGCTACGATACGTAGACAACTGCAAACGCTATTTCCTTGCAAGGAAGTGTCGCATTTACATTCATTTGAAGTGTAGACGAGGAATACATAACACTTCGCAAATCATATTACATCTTACCATGAAACATAGGAATGAGATGCGATATCGCGTTTTAAGAAGCATTAGAAATCTATTGCTACGATACTTACACCTCTGCAGTCGCTATTTCCTAGCAAGGAAGTGTCGCTTTTACATTCATTTGAAGTGTAGACGAGGAATACATGACACTTCGCAAATCATATTATATCTTACCATGAAACATAGAAATGAGATGCGATATCGCGTTTTAAGAAGCATTAGAACTCTATTGCTACGATAGGTAGACATCTGCAAACGCTATTTCCTTGCAAGGAAGTGTCGCATTTACATTCATTTGAAGTGCAGACGAGGAATACATAACACTTCGCAAATCATATTATATCTTACCATGAAACATAGAAATGAGATGCGATATCGCGTTTTAAGAAGCATTAGAACTCTATTGCTACGATAGGTAAACATCTGCAAACGCTATTTCCTTGCAAGGAAGTGTTGCATTTACATTCATTTGAAGTGTAGACGAGGAATACATGACACTTCGCAAATCATATTATGTCTTACCATGAAACATAGAAATGAGATGCGATATCGCGTTTTAAGAAGGATTAGAAATCTATTGCTACGATATGTAGACATCTGCAAACGCTATTTCCTAGCGAGGAAGTGTCGCATTCACATTCATTTGAAGTGTAGACGAGGAATACATAACACTTCGCAAATCATATTATATCTTACCATGAAACATAGAAATGAGATGCGATATCGCGTTTTTGGAAGCATTAGAACACAATCGCTACGATACCTAGACATCTTCAGACGCTATTTCCTAGCAAGGAAGTGTCGCATTTACATTCATTTGAAGTGTAGACGAGGAATATATAACACTTCGCAAATCATATTATATCTTACCATGAAACATAGAAATGAGATGCGATATCGCGTTTTAAGAATCATAAGAACTCTATTGCTACGATACGTAGACATCTGCAAACGCTATTTCCTTGCAAGGAAGTGTCGCATTTACATTCATTTGAAGTGCAGACGAGGAATACATAACACTTCGCAAATCATATTATATCATACCATGAAACATAGAAATGAGATGCGATATCGCGTTTTAAGAAGCATTACAAATCTATTGCTACGATATGTAGACATCTGCAAACGCTATTTCCTAGCGTGGAAGTGTCGCATTCACATTCATTTGAAGTGTAGACGAGAAATACATAACACTTCGCAAATCATATTATATCTTACCATGAAACATAGGAATGAGATGCGGTATCGCGTTTTAAGAAGCATTAGAACTCTATTGCTACGATAGGTAGACATCTGCAAACGCTATTTCCTTGCAAGGAAGTGTCGCATTTACATTCATTTGAAGTGTAGACGAGGAATACATAACACCTCGCAAATCATATTATATCTTACCATGAAACATAGAAATGAGATGCGATATCGCGTATTAAGAATCATAAGAACTCTATTGCTACGATACGTAGACATCTGCAAACGCTATTTCCTTGCAAGGAAGTGTCCCATTTACATTCATTTGAAGTGTAGACGAGGAATACATAACACTTCGCAAATCATATTATATCTTACCGTGAAACATAGAAATGAGATGCGATGTCGCGTTTTAAGAAGAATTAGAAATCTATTGCTACAATACGTAGACATCTGCAAACGCTATTTCCTAGCGAGGAAGTGTCGCATTTACATTCATTTGAAGTGCAGGCGAGGAATACATAACACCTCGCAAATCATATTATATCTTACCATGAAACATAGAAATAAGATGCAATATCGCGTTTTAAGTATCATAAGAACTCTATTGCTACGATACGTAGACATCTGTAGACGCTATTTCCTTGCAAGGAAGTGTCGCATTTACATTCATTTGAAGTGTAGGTGAGGAATACATAACACTTCGCAAATCATATTATATCTTACCATGAAACACAGAAATGAGATGCGATATCGCGTTTTAAGAAGCATTAGAACCCTATTGCTACGATAGGTAGACATCTGCAAACGCTATTTCTTTGCAAGGAAGTGTCGCATTTACATTCATTTGAAGTGTAGACGAGGAATACATAACACTTCGCAAATCATATTATATCTTACCATGAAACATAGAAATGAGATGCGATATCGCGTTTTAAGGAGCATTAGAACTCTATCGCTACGATACCTAGACATATCCAGACGCAATTTCCTAGCAAGGAAGTGCCGCATTTACATTCATTTGAAGTGAAGACGAGGAATACATAACACTTCGCAAATCATATTATATCTTACCATGAAACATAGGAATGAGATGCGATGTCGCGTTTTAAGAAGAATTAGAAATCTATTGCTACGATACGTAGACATCTGCAAACGCTTTTTCCTAGCGAGGAAGTGTCGCATTTACATTCATTTGAAGTGCAGGCGAGGAATACATAACACCTCGCAAATCATATTATATCTTACCATGAAACATAGAAATAAGATGCAATATCGCGTTTTAAGTATCATAAGAACTCTATTGCTACGATACGTAGACATCTGTAGACGCTATTTCCTTGCAAGGAAGTGTCGCATTTACATTCATTTGAAGTGTAGGTGAGGAATACATAACACTTCGCAAATCATATTATATCTTACCATGAAACACAGAAATGAGATGCGATATCGCGTTTTAAGAAGCATTAGAACCCTATTGCTACGATAGGTAGACATCTGCAAACGCTATTTCTTTGCAAGGAAGTGTCGCATTTACATTCATTTGAAGTGTAGACGAGGAATACATAACACTTCGCAAATCATATTATATCTTACCATGAAAAATAGAAATGAGATGCGATATCGCGTTTTAAGGAGCATTAGAACTCTATCGCTACGATACCTAGACATCTGCAGACGCTATTTCCTAGCTAGGAAGTGTCGCATTTACATTCATTTGAAGAGTAGACGAGGAATACATAACACTTCGCAAATCATATTATATCTTACCATGAAACATAGAAATGAGATGCGATATCGCGTTTTAAGAAGCATTAGAACCCTATTGCTACGATAGGTAGACATCTGCAAACGCTATTTCCTTGCAAGGAAGTGTCGCATTTACATTCATTTGAAGTGTAGACGAGGAATACATAACACTTCGCAAATCATATTATATCTTACCATGAAACATAGAAATGAGATGCGATATCGCGTTTTAAGGAGCATTAGAACTCTATCGCTACGATACCTAGACATCTGCAGACGCTATTTCCTAGCAAGGAAGTGTCGCATTTAAATTCATTTGAAGAGTAGACGAGGAATACATAACACTTCGCAAATCATATTATATCTTACCATGAAACATAGAAATGAGATGCGATATCGCGTTTTAAGAAGCATTAGAACGCTATCGCTACGATACCTAGACATATCCAGACGCAATTTCCTAGCAAGGAAGTGTCGCATTTACATTCATTTGAAGTGTAGGTGAGGAATACATAACACTTCGCAAATCATATTATATCTTACCATGAAACACAGAAATGAGATGCGATATCGCGTTTTAAGAAGCATTAGAACCCTATTGCTACGATAGGTAGACATCTGCAAACGCTATTTCTTTGCAAGGAAGTGTCGCATTTACATTCATTTGAAGTGTAGACGAGGAATACATAACACTTCGCAAATCATATTATATCTTACCATGAAACATAGAAATGAGATGCGATATCGCGTTTTAAGGAGCATTAGAACTCTATCGCTACGATACCTAGACATATCCAGACGCAATTTCCTAGCAAGGAAGTGCCGCATTTACATTCATTTGAAGTGAAGACGAGGAATACATAACACTTCGCAAATCATATTATATCTTACCATGAAACATAGAAATGAGATGCGATGTCGCGTTTTAAGAAGAATTAGAAATCTATTGCTACGATACGTAGACATCTGCAAACGCTATTTCCTAGCGAGGAAGTGTCGCATTTACATTCATTTGAAGTGCAGGCGAGGAATACATAACACCTCGCAAATCATATTATATCTTACCATGAAACATAGAAATAAGATGCAATATCGCGTTTTAAGTATCATAAGAACTCTATTGCTACGATACGTAGACATCTGTAGACGCTATTTCCTTGCAAGGAAGTGTCGCATTTACATTCATTTGAAGTGTAGGTGAGGAATACATAACACTTCGCAAATCATATTATATCTTACCATGAAACACAGAAATGAGATGCGATATCGCGTTTTAAGAAGCATTAGAACCCTATTGCTACGATAGGTAGACATCTGCAAACGCTATTTCTTTGCAAGGAAGTGTCGCATTTACATTCATTTGAAGTGTAGACGAGGAATACATAACACTTCGCAAATCATATTATATCTTACCATGAAACATAGAAATGAGATGCGATATCGCGTTTTAAGGAGCATTAGAACTCTATCGCTACGATACCTAGACATCTGCAGACGCTATTTCCTAGCTAGGAAGTGTCGCATTTACATTCATTTGAAGAGTAGACGAGGAATACATAACACTTCGCAAATCATATTATATCTTACCATGAAACATAGAAATGAGATGCGATATCGCGTTTTAAGAAGCATTAGAACCCTATTGCTACGATAGGTAGACATCTGCAAACGCTATTTCCTTGCAAGGAAGTGTCGCATTTACATTCATTTGAAGTGTAGACGAGGAATACATAACACTTCGCAAATCATATTATATCTTACCATGAAACATAGAAATGAGATGCGATATCGCGTTTTAAGGAGCATTAGAACTCTATCGCTACGATACCTAGACATCTGCAGACGCTATTTCCTAGCAAGGAAGTGTCGCATTTAAATTCATTTGAAGAGTAGACGAGGAATACATAACACTTCGCAAATCATATTATATCTTACCATGAAACATAGAAATGAGATGCGATATCGCGTTTTAAGAAGCATTAGAACGCTATCGCTACGATACCTAGACATATCCAGACGCAATTTCCTAGCAAGGAAGTGCCGCATTTACATTCATTTGAAGTGAAGACGAGGAATACATAACACTTCGCAAATCATATTATATCTTACCATGAAACATAGAAATGAGATGCGATATCGCGTTTTAAGAAGCACTAAAAATCTATTGCTACGATACGTAGACATCTGCAAACGCTATTTCTTTGCAAGGAAGTGTCGCATTTACATTCATTTGAAGTGTAGGCGAGGAATACATAACACTTCGCAAATCATATTATATCTTACCATGAAACACAGAAATGAGATGCGATATCGCGTTTTAAGAAGCATTAGAACTCTACTGCTACGAATGGTAGACATCTGCAAACGCTATTTCCTTGCAAGGAAGTGTAGCATTTACATTCATTTGAAGTGTAGACGAGGAATACATAACACTTCGCAAATCATATTATATCTTACCATGAAACATAGAAATGAGATGCGATAGCGCGTTTTAAGGAGCATTAGAACTCTATCGCTACGATACCTAGACATCTGCAGACGCTATTTCCTAGCAAGGAAGTGTCGCATTTACATTCATTTGAAGAGTAGACGAGGAATACATAACACTTCGCAAAACATATTATATCTTACCATGAAACATAGAAATGAGATGCGATATCGCGTTTTAAGAAGCAATAGAACACTATCGCTACGATACCTAGACATCTCCAGACGCTATTTCCTAGCAAGGAAGTGCCGCATTTACATTCATTTGAAGTGTAGACGAGGAATACATAACACTTCGCAAATCATATTATATCTTACCATGAAACATGGGAATGAGATGCGTTATCGCGTTTTAAGAATCATAAGAACACTATTGCTACGATACGTAGACATCTGCAAACGCTACTTCCTAGCAAGGAAGTGTCGCATTTACATTCATTTGAAGTGTGGACGAGGAATACATAACACTTCGCAAATCATATTATATCTTACCATGAAACATAGAAATGAGATGCGATATCGCGTTTTAAGAATCATAAGAGCACTATTGCTACGATACGTAGACATCTGCAAACGCTATTTCCTAGCAAGGAAGTGTCGCATTCACATTCATTTGAAGTGTAGACGAGGAATACATAACACTTCGCAAATCATATTATATCTTACCATGAAAGACAGAAATGAGATGCGATATCGCGTTTTAAGAATCATAAGAACTCTATTGCTACGATACGTAGACAACTGCAAACGCTATTTCCTTGCAAGGAAGCGTCGCATTTACATTCATTTGAATCGTAGACGAGGAATGCATAACACTTCGCAATGAATATCATATCTTATCATGAATCATAGATATGAGATGCAATATCTCGTTTTAAGAAGCATTGGAACTCTATTGCTACGATACCTAGACATCTGCAGACGCTATTTCCTAGCAAGGAAGTGTCGCATTTACATTCATTTGAAGTGTAGACGAGGAATACATGACACTTCGCAAATCATATTATATCTTACCATGAAACATAGAAATAAGATGCAATATCGCGTTTTAAGAATTATAAGAACTCTATTGCTACGATAGGTAGACATCTGCAGACGCTATTTCCTAGCAAGGAAGTGTCGCATTTACATTCATTTGAAGTGTAGACGAGGAATACATGACACTTCGCAAATCATATTATACCTTACCATGAAACATAGAAATGAGATGCGATATCGCGTTTTAAGAAGCATTAGAAATCTGTTGCTACGATACGTAGACATCTGCAAACGCTATTTCTTTGCAAGGAAGTGTCGCATTTACATTCATTTGAAGTGTAGACGAGGAATACATGACACTTCGCAAATCATATTATGTCTTACCATGAAACATAGAAATGAGATGCGATATCGCGTTTTAAGAAGGGTTAGAAATCTATTGCTGCGATATGTAGACATCTGCAAACGCTATTTCCTAGCGAGGAAGTGTCGCATTCACATTCATTTGAAGTGTAGACGAGGATTACATAACACTTCGCAAATCATATTATATCTTACCATGAAAGATGGAAATGAGATGCGATATCGCGTTTTAAGAAGCATTAGAACTCTATTGCTACGATAGGTAAACATCTGCAAACGCTATTTCCTAGCGAGGAAGTGTCGCATTCACATTAATTTGTAGTGTAGACGAGGAATACATAACACTTCGCAAATCATATTATATCTTACCATGAAAGATGGAAATGAGATGCGATATCGCGTTTTAAGAATCATAAGAACTCTATTGCTACGATACGTAGAAAACTGCAAACGCTATTTCCTTGCAAGGAAGTGTCGCATTTACAATCATTTGAATCGTATACGAGGAATGCATAACACTTCGCAATGAATATTATATCTTATCATGAAACATAGATATGAGATGCAATATCTCGTTTTAAGAAGCATTTGAACTCTATTGCTACGATACCTAGACATCTGCAGACGCTATTTCCTAGCAAGGAAGTGTCGCCTTTACATTCATTTGAAGTGTAGACGTGGAATACATGACACTTCGCAAATCATAATATACCTTACCATGAAACATAGAAATGAGATGCGATATCGCGTATTAAGAATCATAAGAACTCTATTGCTACGATACGTAGACATCTGCAAACGCTATTTCCTTGCAAGGAAGTGTCGCATTTACATTCATTTGAAGTGCAGACGAGGAATACATAACACTTCGCAAATCATATTATATCTTACCATGAAACATAGAAATGAGATGCGATATCGCGTTTTAAGAAGCATTAGAACTCTATTGCTACGATAGGTAAACATCTGCAGACGCTATTTCCTTGCAAGGAAGTGTTGCATTTACATTCATTTGAAGTGTAGACGAGGAATACATGACACTTCGCAAATCATATTATGTCTTACCATGAAACATAGAAATGAGATGCGATATCGCGTTTTAAGAAGGGTTAGAAATCTATTGCTGCGATATGTAGACATCTGCAAACGCTATTTCCTAGCGAGGAAGTGTCGCATTCACATTCATTTGAAGTGTAGACGAGGATTACATAACACTTCGCAAATCATATTATATCTTACCATGAAAGATGGAAATGAGATGCGATATCGCGTTTTAAGAAGCATTAGAACTCTATTGCTACGATAGGTAAACATCTGCAAACGCTATTTCCTAGCAAGGAAGTGTCGCATTTACATTCATTTGAAGTGTAGACGAGGAATACGTAACACTTCGCAAATCATATTATATCTTACCATGAAACATAGAAATGAGATGCAATATCGCGTTTTAAGAAGCATTAGAAATCTATAGCTACGATACGTAGACATCTGCAAACGCTATTTCCTTGCTAGGAAGTGACGCATTTACATTCATTTCAATCGTAGACGAGGAATGCATAACACTTCGCAATGAATATTATATCTTATCATGAAACATAGATATGAGATGCAATATCTCGTTTTAAGAAGCATTTGAACTCTATTGCTACGATACCTAGACATCTGCAGACGCTATTTCCTAGCAAGGAAGTGTCGCATTTACATTCATTTGAAGTGTAGACGTGGAATACATGACACTTCGCAAATCATAATATACCTTACCATGAAACATAGAAATGAGATGCGATATCGCGTATTAAGAATCATAAGAACTCTATTGCTACGATACGTAGACATCTGCAAACGCTATTTCCTTGCAAGGAAGTGTCGCATTTACATTCATTTGAAGTGCAGACGAGGAATACATAACACTTCGCAAATCATATTATATCTTACCATGAAACATAGAAATGAGATGCGATATCGCGTTTTAAGAAGCATTAGAACTCTATTGCTACGATAGGTAAACATCTGCAGACGCTATTTCCTTGCAAGGAAGTGTTGCATTTACATTCATTTGAAGTGTAGACGAGGAATACATGACACTTCGCAAATCATATTATGTGTTTCCATGAAACATAGAAATGAGATGCGATATCGCGTTTTAAGAAGGGTTAGAAATCTATTGCTGCGATATGTAGACATCTGCAAACGCTATTTCCTAGCGAGGAAGTGTCGCATTCACATTCATTTGAAGTGTAGACGAGGATTACATAACACTTCGCAAATCATATTATATCTTACCATGAAAGATGGAAATGAGATGCGATATCGCGTTTTAAGAAGCATTAGAACTCTATTGCTACGATAGGTAAACATCTGCAAACGCTATTTCCTAGCAAGGAAGTGTCGCATTTACATTCATTTGAAGTGTAGACGAGGAATACGTAACACTTCGCAAATCATATTATATCTTACCATGAAACATAGAAATGAGATGCAATATCGCGTTTTAAGATGCATTAGAAATCTATAGCTACGATACGTAGACATCTGCAAACGCTATTTCCTTGCTAGGAAGTGACGCATTTACACTCATTTGAATAGTAGACGAGGAATACTTGACACTTCGCAAATCATATTATATCTTACCATGAAACGTAGAAATGGGATGCGATATCGCGTCTTAAGAAGCATTACATATCTATTGCTACGATACGTAGACATCTGCAAACGCTATTTCTTTGCAAGGAAGTGTCGCATTTACATTCATTTGAAGTGTAGACGAGGAATACATAACACTTCGCAAATCATATTATATCTTACCATGAAAGACAGAAATGAGATGCGATATCGCGTTTTAAGAATCATAAGAACTCTATTGCTACGATACGTAGACAACTGCAAACGCTATTTCCTTGCAAGGAAGCGTCGCATTTACATTCATTTGAATCGTAGACGAGGAATGCATAACACTTCGCAATGAATATCATATCTTATCATGAATCATAGATATGAGATGCAATATCTCGTTTTAAGAAGCATTGGAACTCTATTGCTACGATACCTAGACATCTGCAGACGCTATTTCCTAGCAAGGAAGTGTCGCATTTACATTCATTTGAAGTGTAGACGAGGAATACATGACACTTCGCAAATCATATTATACCTTACCATGAAACATAGAAATGAGATGCGATATCGCGTTTTAAGAAGCATTAGAAATCTGTTGCTACGATACGTAGACATCTGCAAACGCTATTTCTTTGCAAGGAAGTGTCGCATTTACATTCATTTGAAGTGTAGACGAGGAATACATGACACTTCGCAAATCATATTATGTCTTACCATGAAACATAGAAATGAGATGCGATATCGCGTTTTAAGAAGGGTTAGAAATCTATTGCTGCGATATGTAGACATCTGCAAACGCTATTTCCTAGCGAGGAAGTGTCGCATTCACATTCATTTGAAGTGTAGACGAGGATTACATAACACTTCGCAAATCATATTATATCTTACCATGAAAGATGGAAATGAGATGCGATATCGCGTTTTAAGAAGCATTAGAACTCTATTGCTACGATAGGTAAACATCTGCAAACGCTATTTCCTAGCGAGGAAGTGTCGCATTCACATTAATTTGTAGTGTAGACGAGGAATACATAACACTTCGCAAATCATATTATATCTTACCATGAAAGATGGAAATGAGATGCGATATCGCGTTTTAAGAATCATAAGAACTCTATTGCTACGATACGTAGAAAACTGCAAACGCTATTTCCTTGCAAGGAAGTGTCGCATTTACAATCATTTGAATCGTATACGAGGAATGCATAACACTTCGCAATGAATATTATATCTTATCATGAAACATAGATATGAGATGCAATATCTCGTTTTAAGAAGCATTTGAACTCTATTGCTACGATACCTAGACATCTGCAGACGCTATTTCCTAGCAAGGAAGTGTCGCATTTACATTCATTTGAAGTGTAGACGTGGAATACATGACACTTCGCAAATCATAATATACCTTACCATGAAACATAGAAATGAGATGCGATATCGCGTATTAAGAATCATAAGAACTCTATTGCTACGATACGTAGACATCTGCAAACGCTATTTCCTTGCAAGGAAGTGTCGCATTTACATTCATTTGAAGTGCAGACGAGGAATACATAACACTTCGCAAATCATATTATATCTTACCATGAAACATAGAAATGAGATGCGATATCGCGTTTTAAGAAGCATTAGAACTCTATTGCTACGATAGGTAAACATCTGCAGACGCTATTTCCTTGCAAGGAAGTGTTGCATTTACATTCATTTGAAGTGTAGACGAGGAATACATGACACTTCGCAAATCATATTATGTCTTACCATGAAACATAGAAATGAGATGCGATATCGCGTTTTAAGAAGGGTTAGAAATCTATTGCTGCGATATGTAGACATCTGCAAACGCTATTTCCTAGCGAGGAAGTGTCGCATTCACATTCATTTGAAGTGTAGACGAGGATTACATAACACTTCGCAAATCATATTATATCTTACCATGAAAGATGGAAATGAGATGCGATATCGCGTTTTAAGAAGCATTAGAACTCTATTGCTACGATAGGTAAACATCTGCAAACGCTATTTCCTAGCAAGGAAGTGTCGCATTTACATTCATTTGAAGTGTAGACGAGGAATACGTAACACTTCGCAAATCATATTATATCTTACCATGAAACATAGAAATGAGATGCAATATCGCGTTTTAAGAAGCATTAGAAATCTATAGCTACGATACGTAGACATCTGCAAACGCTATTTCCTTGCTAGGAAGTGACGCATTTACATTCATTTCAATCGTAGACGAGGAATGCATAACACTTCGCAATGAATATTATATCTTATCATGAAACATAGATATGAGATGCAATATCTCGTTTTAAGAAGCATTGGAACTCTATTGCTACGATACCTAGACATCTGCAGACGCTATTTCCTAGCAAGGAAGTGTCGCATTTACATTCATTTGAAGTGTAGACGAGGAATACATGACACTTCGCAAATCATATTATATCTTACCATGAAACATAGAAATAAGATGCAATATCGCGTTTTAAGAATTATAAGAACTCTATTGCTACGATAGGTAGACATCTGCAGACGCTATTTCCTAGCAAGGAAGTGTCGCATTTACATTCATTTGAAGTGTAGACGAGGAATACATGACACTTCGCAAATCATATTATACCTTACCATGAAACATAGAAATGAGATGCGATATCGCGTTTTAAGAAGCATTAGAAATCTGTTGCTACGATACGTAGACATCTGCAAACGCTATTTCTTTGCAAGGAAGTGTCGCATTTACATTCATTTGAAGTGTAGACGAGGAATACATGACACTTCGCAAATCATATTATGTCTTACCATGAAACATAGAAATGAGATGCGATATCGCGTTTTAAGAAGGGTTAGAAATCTATTGCTGCGATATGTAGACATCTGCAAACGCTATTTCCTAGCGAGGAAGTGTCGCATTCACATTCATTTGAAGTGTAGACGAGGATTACATAACACTTCGCAAATCATATTATATCTTACCATGAAAGATGGAAATGAGATGCGATATCGCGTTTTAAGAAGCATTAGAACTCTATTGCTACGATAGGTAAACATCTGCAAACGCTATTTCCTAGCGAGGAAGTGTCGCATTCACATTAATTTGTAGTGTAGACGAGGAATACATAACACTTCGCAAATCATATTATATCTTACCATGAAAGATGGAAATGAGATGCGATATCGCGTTTTAAGAATCATAAGAACTCTATTGCTACGATACGTAGAAAACTGCAAACGCTATTTCCTTGCAAGGAAGTGTCGCATTTACAATCATTTGAATCGTATACGAGGAATGCATAACACTTCGCAATGAATATTATATCTTATCATGAAACATAGATATGAGATGCAATATCTCGTTTTAAGAAGCATTTGAACTCTATTGCTACGATACCTAGACATCTGCAGACGCTATTTCCTAGCAAGGAAGTGTCGCATTTACATTCATTTGAAGTGTAGACGTGGAATACATGACACTTCGCAAATCATAATATACCTTACCATGAAACATAGAAATGAGATGCGATATCGCGTATTAAGAATCATAAGAACTCTATTGCTACGATACGTAGACATCTGCAAACGCTATTTCCTTGCAAGGAAGTGTCGCATTTACATTCATTTGAAGTGCAGACGAGGAATACATAACACTTCGCAAATCATATTATATCTTACCATGAAACATAGAAATGAGATGCGATATCGCGTTTTAAGAAGCATTAGAACTCTATTGCTACGATAGGTAAACATCTGCAGACGCTATTTCCTTGCAAGGAAGTGTTGCATTTACATTCATTTGAAGTGTAGACGAGGAATACATGACACTTCGCAAATCATATTATGTCTTACCATGAAACATAGAAATGAGATGCGATATCGCGTTTTAAGAAGGGTTAGAAATCTATTGCTGCGATATGTAGACATCTGCAAACGCTATTTCCTAGCGAGGAAGTGTCGCATTCACATTCATTTGAAGTGTAGACGAGGATTACATAACACTTCGCAAATCATATTATATCTTACCATGAAAGATGGAAATGAGATGCGATATCGCGTTTTAAGAAGCATTAGAACTCTATTGCTACGATAGGTAAACATCTGCAAACGCTATTTCCTAGCAAGGAAGTGTCGCATTTACATTCATTTGAAGTGTAGACGAGGAATACGTAACACTTCGCAAATCATATTATATCTTACCATGAAACATAGAAATGAGATGCAATATCGCGTTTTAAGAAGCATTAGAAATCTATAGCTACGATACGTAGACATCTGCAAACGCTATTTCCTTGCTAGGAAGTGACGCATTTACATTCATTTCAATCGTAGACGAGGAATGCATAACACTTCGCAATGAATATTATATCTTATCATGAAACATAGATATGAGATGCAATATCTCGTTTTAAGAAGCATTTGAACTCTATTGCTACGATACCTAGACATCTGCAGACGCTATTTCCTAGCAAGGAAGTGTCGCATTTACATTCATTTGAAGTGTAGACGTGGAATACATGACACTTCGCAAATCATAATATACCTTACCATGAAACATAGAAATGAGATGCGATATCGCGTATTAAGAATCATAAGAACTCTATTGCTACGATACGTAGACATCTGCAAACGCTATTTCCTTGCAAGGAAGTGTCGCATTTACATTCATTTGAAGTGCAGACGAGGAATACATAACACTTCGCAAATCATATTATATCTTACCATGAAACATAGAAATGAGATGCGATATCGCGTTTTAAGAAGCATTAGAACTCTATTGCTACGATAGGTAAACATCTGCAGACGCTATTTCCTTGCAAGGAAGTGTTGCATTTACATTCATTTGAAGTGTAGACGAGGAATACATGACACTTCGCAAATCATATTATGTGTTTCCATGAAACATAGAAATGAGATGCGATATCGCGTTTTAAGAAGGGTTAGAAATCTATTGCTGCGATATGTAGACATCTGCAAACGCTATTTCCTAGCGAGGAAGTGTCGCATTCACATTCATTTGAAGTGTAGACGAGGATTACATAACACTTCGCAAATCATATTATATCTTACCATGAAAGATGGAAATGAGATGCGATATCGCGTTTTAAGAAGCATTAGAACTCTATTGCTACGATAGGTAAACATCTGCAAACGCTATTTCCTAGCAAGGAAGTGTCGCATTTACATTCATTTGAAGTGTAGACGAGGAATACGTAACACTTCGCAAATCATATTATATCTTACCATGAAACATAGAAATGAGATGCAATATCGCGTTTTAAGATGCATTAGAAATCTATAGCTACGATACGTAGACATCTGCAAACGCTATTTCCTTGCTAGGAAGTGACGCATTTACACTCATTTGAATAGTAGACGAGGAATACTTGACACTTCGCAAATCATATTATATCTTACCATGAAACGTAGAAATGGGATGCGATATCGCGTCTTAAGAAGCATTACATATCTATTGCTACGATACGTAGACATCTGCAAACGCTATTTCTTTGCAAGGAAGTGTCGCATTTACATTCATTTGAAGTGTAGACGAGGAATACATAACACTTCGCAAATCATATTATATCCTACCATGAAACATGGAAATGAGATGCGATATCGCGTTTAAAGAAGCATTAGAACTCTATCGCTACGATACCTAGACATCTGCAGACGCTATTTCCTAGCAAGGAAGTGTTGCATTTACATTCATTTGAAGTGTAGACGAGGAATACATAACACTTCGCAAATCATATTATGTCTTACCATGAAACATAGAAATGAGATGCGATATCGCGTATTAAGAATCATAAGAACTCTATTGCTACGATACGTAGACATCTGCAAACGCTATTTCCTTGCAAGGAAGTGTCGCATTTACATTCATTTGAAGTGCAGACGAGGAATACATAACACTTCGCAAATCATATTATATCTTACCATGAAACATAGAAATGAGATGCGATATCGCGTTTTAAGAAGCATTAGAACTCTATTGCTACGATAGGTAAACATCTGCAGACGCTATTTCCTTGCAAGGAAGTGTTGCATTTACATTCATTTGAAGTGTAGACGAGGAATACATGACACTTCGCAAATCATATTATGTCTTACCATGAAACATAGAAATGAGATGCGATATCGCGTTTTAAGAAGGGTTAGAAATCTATTGCTGCGATATGTAGACATCTGCAAACGCTATTTCCTAGCGAGGAAGTGTCGCATTCACATTCATTTGAAGTGTAGACGAGGATTACATAACACTTCGCAAATCATATTATATCTTACCATGAAAGATGGAAATGAGATGCGATATCGCGTTCCAAGAAGCATTAGAACTCTATTGCTACGATAGGTAAACATCTGCAAACGCTATTTCCTAGCAAGGAAGTGTCGCATTTACATTCATTTGAAGTGTAGACGAGGAATACGTAACACTTCGCAAATCATATTATATCTTACCATGAAACATAGAAATGAGATGCCATATCGCGTTTTAAGAAGCATTAGAAATCTATAGCTACGATACGTAGACATCTGCAAACGCTATTTCCTTGCTAGGAAGTGACGCATTTACATTCATTTGAAGTGTAGACGAGGAATACATAACACTTCGCAAATCATATTGTATCTTACCATGAAAGATGGAAATGAGATGCGATATCGCGTTTTAAGAATCATAAGAACTCTATTGCTACGATACGTAGAAAACTGCAAACGCTATTTCCTTGCAAGGAAGTGTCGCATTTACATTCATTTGAAGTGTAGACGAGGAATACATAACACTTCGCAAATCATATTATATCTAGCCATGAAACATAGAAATGAGATGCGACATCGCGTTTTAAGAAGCATTACATATCTATTGCTACGATACGTAGACATCTGCAAACGCTATTTCCTAGCGAGGAAATGTCGCATTCACATTCATTTGAAGTGTAGACGGGGAATACATAGCACTTCGCAAATATTTAATTATATCTTACCATGAAAGATGGAAATGAGATGCGATATCGCGTTTTAAGAATCATAAGAACTCTATTGCTACGATACGTAGACAACTGCAAACGCTATTTCCTTGCAAGGAAGTGTCGCATTTACATTCATTTGAATCGTAGACGAGGAATGCATAACACTTCGCAATGAATATTATATCTTATCATGAAACATAGATATGAGATGCAATATCTCGTTTTAAGAAGCATTAGAACTCTATTGCTACGATACCTAGACATCTGCAGACGCTATTTCCTAGCAAGGAAGTGTCGCATTTACATTCATTTGAAGTGTAGACGAGGAATACATAACACTTCGCAAATCATATTATATCTAGCCATGAAACATAGAAATGAGATGCGACATCGCGTTTTAAGAAGCATTACATATCTATTGCTACGATACGTACACATCTGCAAACGCTATTTCCTAGCGAGGAAGTGTCGCATTCACATTCATTTGAAGTGTAGACGAGGAATACATAACACTTCGCAAATCATATTATATATTACCATGAAAGATGGAAATGAGATGCAATATCGCGTTTTAAGAAGCATTAGAACTCTATTGCTACGATAGGTAAACATCTGCAAACGCTATTTCCTTGCAAGGAAGTGTTGCATTTACATTCATTTGAAGTGTAGACGAGGAATACATGACACTTCGCAAATCATATTATGTCTTACCATGAAACATAGAAATGAGATGCGATATCGCGTTTTAAGAAGGATTAGAAATCTATTGCTACGATATGTAGACATCTGCAAACGCTATTTCCTAGCGAGGAAGTGTCGCATTCACATTCATTTGAAGTGTAGACGAGGAATACATAACACTTCGCAAATCATATTATATCTTACCATGAAACATAGAAATGAGATGCGATATCGCGTTTTAGGAAGCATTAGAACACTATCGCTACGATACCTAGACATCTGCAGACGCTATTTCCTAGCAAGGAAGTGTCGCATTTACATTCATTTGAAGTGTAGACGAGGAATACATAACACTTCGCAAATCATATTATATCTAGCCATGAAGCATAGAAATGATATGCGACATCGCGTTTTAAGAATCATAAGAACTGTATTGCTACGATACGTAGACAACTGCAAACGCTATTTCCTTGCAAGGAAGTGTCGCATTTACATTCATTTCAATCGTAGACGAGGAATGCATAACACTTCGCAATGAATATTATATCTTATCATGAAACATAGATATGAGATGCAATATCTCGTTTTAAGAAGCATTAGAACTCTATTGCTACGATACCTAGTCATCTGGAGACGCAATTTCCTAGCAAGGAAGTGTCGCATTTACATTCATTTGAAGTGTAGACGAGGAATACATGACACTTCGCAAATCATATTATATCTTACCATGAAACATAGAAATAAGATACAATATCGCGTTTTAAGAATCATAAGAACTCTATTGCTACGATACGTAGACATCTGTAGACGCTATTTCCATGCAAGGAAGTGTCGCATTTACATTCATTTGAAGTGTAGACGAGGAATACATGACACTTCGCAAATCATATTATATCTTACCATGAAACATAGAAATGAGATGCGATATCGCGTTTTAAGAATCATCTGAACTCTATTGCTACGATACGTAGTCATCTGCATCCGTTATTTCCTAGCGAGGAAGTGTCGCATTCACATTCATTTGAAGTGTAGACGAGGAATACATAACACTTCGCAAATCATATTACATCTTACCATGAAACATAGAAATGAGATGCGATATCGCGTTTTAAGGAGCATTAGAAATCTATTGCTACGATACGTAGACATCTGCAAACGCTATTTCCTAGCGAGGAAGTGTCGCATTTACATTCATTTGAAGAGTAGACGAGGAATACATAGCACTTCGCAAATCATATTATATCTTACCATGAAACATAGAAATGAGATGCGATATCGCGTTTTAAGAAGCATTAGAACGTTATCGCTACGATACCTAGGCATCTCCAGACCCTATTTCCTAGCAAGGAAGTGCCGCATTTACATTCATTTGAAGTGTAGACGAGGAAAACATAACACTTCGCAAATCATATTATATCTTACCATGAAACATAGAAATGAGATGCGATATCGCGTTTTAAGAAGCATTAGAACGTTATCGCTACGATACCTAGGCATCTCCAGACCCTATTTCCTAGCAAGGAAGTGCCGCATTTACATTCATTTGAAGTGTAGACGAGGAATACATAACACTTCGCAAATCATATTATATCTTACCATGAAACATAGAAATGAGATGCGTTATCGCGTTTTAAGAATCATAAGAACACTATTGCTACGATACGTAAACATCTGCAAACGCTACTTCCTAGCAAGGAAGTATCGCATTTATATTCATTTGAAGTGTAGACGAGGAATATATAACACTTCGCAAATCATATTATATCTTACCATGAAACATAGAAATGAGATGCGATATCGCGTTTTAAGAATCATAAGATCACTATTGCTACGATACGTAGACATCTGCAAACGCTATCTCCTAACAAGGAAGTGTCGCATTCACATTCATTTGTAGTGTAGACGAGGAATACATAACACTACACAAATCATATTATATCTTACCATGAAAGATAGAAATGAGATGCGATATCGCGTTTTAAGAATCATAAGAACTCTATTGCTACGATACGTAGACAACTGCAAACGCTATTTCCTTGCAAGGAAGTGTCGCATTTTCATTCATTTGAATCGTAGACGAGGAATGCATAACACTTCGCAATGAATATTATATCTTATCATGAAACATAGATATGAGATGCAATATCTCGTTTTAAGAAGCATTAGAACTCTATTGCTACGATACCTAGACATCTGCAGACGCTATTTCCTAGCAAGGAAGTGTCGCATTTACATTCATTTGAAGTGTAGACGTGGAATACATGACACTTCGCAAATCATATTATATCTTACCATGAAACATAGAAATAAGATGCAATATCGCGTTTTAAGAATCATAAGAACTCTATTGCTACGATACGTAGACATCTGCAGACGCTATTTCCTTGCAAGGAAGTGTCGCATTTACATTCATTTGAAGTGTAGACGAGGAATACATAACACTTCGCAAATCATATTAAATCTTACCATGAAACATAGAAATGAAATGCGATATAGCGTTTTAAGAAGCATTAGAACTCTATCGCTACGATAGGTAGACATCTGCAAACGCTATTTCCTTGCAAGGAAGTGTCGCATTTACATTCATTTGAAGTGTAGACGAGGAATACATAACACTTCGCAAATCATATTATATCTTACCATGAAACATAGAAATGAGATGCGATATCGCGTTTTATGAAGCATTAGAACACTCCTGCTACGATAGGTAAACATCTGCAAACGCTATTTCTTTGCAAGGAAGTGTCGCATTTACATTCATTTGACGTGTAGACGAGGAATACATAACACTTCGCAAATCATATTATATCTTACCATGAAACATAGAAATGAGATGCGATATCGCGTTTTAAGAAGCATTAGAACTCTATTGCTTCGATACGTAGACATCTGCAATCGCTACTTCCTTGCAAGGATGTGTCGCATTTACATTCATTTGAAGTGTAGACGAGGAATACATAACACTTAGCAAATCATATTACATCTTACCATGAAACATAGAAATGAGATGCGATATCGCGTTTTAAGAAGCATTAGAACTCTATTGCTACGATAGGTAGACATCTGCAAACGCTATTTCCCTGCAAGGAAGTGTCGCATTTACATTCATTTGAAGTGTAGACGAGGAATACATAACACCTCGCAAATCATATTATATCTTACCATGAAACATAGAAATGAGATGCGATATCGCGTATTAAGAATCATAAGAACTCTATTGGTACGATACGTAGACATCTGCAAACGCTATTTCCTTGCAAGGAAGTGTCGCATTTACATTCATTTGAAGTGCAGACCAGGAATACATAACACTTCGCAAATCATATTATATCTTACCATGAAACATAGGAATGAGATGCGATTTCGCGTTTTAAGAAGCATTAGAACCCTATTGCTACGATAGGTAGACATCTGCAAACGCTATTTCCTAGCAAGGAAGTGTCGCATTTACATTCACTTGAAGTGTAGACGAGGAATACATAACACTTCGCAAATCATATTGTATCTTACCATGAAACATAGAAATGAGATGCGATATCGCGTCTTAGGAAGCATTAGAACACTATCGCTACGATACCTAGACATCTGCAGACGCTATTTCCTAGCAAGGAAGTGTCGCATTTACATTCATTTGAAGTGTAGACAAGGAATACATAACACTTCGCAAATCATATTATATCTTACCATGAAACATAGAAATGAGATGCGATATCGCGTATTAAGAATCATAAGAACTCTATTGGTACGATACGTAGACATCTGCAAACGCTATTTCCTTGCAAGGAAGTGTCGCATTTACATTCATTTGAAGTGCAGACGAGGAATACATAACACTTCGCAAATCATATTATATCTTACCATGAAACATAGAAATGAGATGCGATTTCGCGTTTTAAGAAGCATTAGAACCCTATTGCTACGATAGGTAGACATCTGCAAACGCTATTTCCTAGCAAGGAAGTGTCGCATTTACATTCACTTGAAGTGTAGACGAGGAATACATAACACTTCGCAAATCATATTGTATCTTACCATGAAACATAGAAATGAGATGCGATATCGCGTCTTAGGAAGCATTAGAACACTATCGCTACGATACCTAGACATCTGCAGACGCTATTTCCTAGCAAGGAAGTGTCGCATTTACATTCATTTGAAGTGTAGACAAGGAATACATAACACTTCGCAAATCATATTATATCTAGCCATGAAACATAGAAATGAGATGCGACATCGCGTTTTAAGAAGCATTACATATCTATTGCTACGATACGTAGACATCTGCAAACGCTATTTCCTAGCGAGGAAGTGTCGCATTCACATTCATTTGAAGTGTAGACGAGGAATACATAACACTTCGCAAATCATATTATATCTTACCATGAAAGATGGAAATGAGATGCGATATCGCGTTTTAAGAATCATAAGAACTCTATTGCTACGATACGTAGCAAACTGCAAACGCTATTTCCTTGCAAGGAAGAGTCGCATTTACATTCATTTGAATCGTATACGAGGAATGCATAACACTTCGCAATGAATATTATATCTTATCATGAAACATAGATATGAGATGCAATATCTCGTTTTAAGAAGCATTTGAACTCTATTGCTACGATACCTAGACATCTGCAGACGCTATTTCCTAGCAAGGAAGTGTCGCATTTACATTCATTTGAAATGTAGACGAGGAATACATAACACTTCGCAAATCATATTATACCTTACCATGAAACATAGAAATGAGATGCGACATCGCGTATTAAGAATCATAAGAACTCTATTGCTACGATACGTAGACATCTGCAAACGCTATTTCCTTGCAAGGAAGTGTCGCATTTACATTCATTTGAAGTGCAGACGAGGAATACATAACACTTCGCAAATCATATTATATCTTACCATGAAACATAGAAATGAGGTGCGATATCGCGTTTTAAGAAGCATTAGAACTCTATTGCTACGATAGGTAAACATCTGCAGACGCTATTTCCTTGCAAGGAAGTGTTGCATTTACATTCATTTGAAGTGTAGACGAGGAATACATGACACTTCGCAAATCATATTATGTCTTACCATGAAACATAGAAATGAGATGCGATATCGCGTTTTAAGAAGGATTAGAAATCTATTGCTGCGATATGTAGACTTCTGCAAACGCTATTTCCTAGCGAGGAAGTGTCGCATTCACATTCATTTGAAGTGTAGACGAGGAATACATAACACTTCGCAAATCATATTATATCTTACCATGAAACATAGAAATGAGATGCGATATCGCGTTTTAGGAAGCATTAGTACACTATCGCTACGATACCTAGACATCTGCAGACGCTATTTCCTAGCAAGGAAGTGTCGCATTTACAATCATTTGAAGTGTAGACGAGGAATACATAACACTTCGCAAATCATATTATATCTAGCCATGAAACATAGAAATGAGATGCGACATCGCGTTTTAAGAAGCATTACATATCTATTGCTACGATACGTAGACATCTGCAAACGCTATTTCCTAGCGAGGAAGTGTCGCATTCACATTCATTTGAAGTGTAGACGAGGAATACATAACACTTCGCAAATCATATTATATCTTACCATGAAACATAGAAATGAGATGCGATATCGCGTTTTAGGAAGCATTAGAACACTATCGCTACGATACCTAGACATCTGCAGACGCTATTTCCTAGCAAGGAAGTGTCGCATTTACAATCATTTGAAGTGTAGACGAGGAATACATAACACTTCGCAAATCATATTATATCTAGCCATGAAACATAGAAATGAGATGCGACATCGCGTTTTAAGAAGCATTACATATCTATTGCTACGATACGTAGACATCTGCAAACGCTATTTCCTAGCGAGGAAGTGTCGCATTCACATTCATTTGAAGTGTAGACGAGGAATACATAACACTTCGCAAATCATATTATATATTACCATGAAAGATGGAAATGAGATGCGATATCGCGTTTTAAGAAGCATTAGAACTCTATTGCTACGATAGGTAAACATCTGCAAACGCTATTTCCTTGCAAGAAGTGTTGCATTTACATTCATTTGAAGTGTAGACGAGGAATACATAAACACTTCGCAAATCATATTACATCTTACCATGAAACATAGAAATGAGATGCGATATCGCGTTTAAGAAGCATTAGAACTCTATTGCTACGATAGGTAGACATCTGCAAACGCTATTTCCTTGCAACGAGGTGTCGCATTTACATTCATTTGAAGTGTAGACGAGGAATACATAACACCTCGCAGATCATATTATATCTTACCATGAAACATAGAAATGAGATGCGATATCGCGTATTAAGAATCATAAGAACTCTATTGCTACGATACGTAGACATCTGCAAACGCTATTTCCTTGCAAGGAAGTGTCGCATTTACATTCATTTGAAGTGCAGACGAGGAATACATAACACTTCGCAAATCATATTATATCTTACCATGAAACATAGAAATGAGATGCGATATCGCGTTTTAAGAAGCATTAGAACTCTATTGCATAATAGGTAAACATCTGCAAACGCTATTTCCTAGCGAGGAAGTGTCGCATTCACATTCATTTGAAGTGTAGACGAGGAATACATAACACTTCGCAAATCATATTATATATTACCATGAAAGATGGAAATGAGATGCGATATCGCGTTTTAAGAAGCATTAGAACTCTATTGCTACGATACGTAGACATCTGCAAACGCTATTTCCTAGCGAGGAAGTGTCGCATTCACATTCATTTGAAGTGTAGACGAGGAATACATAACACTTCGCAAATCATATTATATATTACCATGAAAGATGGAAATGAGATGCGATATCGCGTTTTAAGAAGCATTAGAACTCTATTGCTACGATAGGTAAACATCTGCAAACGCTATTTCCTTGCAAGGAAGTGTTGCATTTACATTCATTTGAAGTGTAGACGAGGAATACATGACACTTCGCAAATCATATTATGTCTTACCATGAAACATAGAAATGAGATGCGATATCGCGTTTTAAGAAGGATTAGAAATCTATTGCTACGATATGTAGACGTCTGCAAACGCTATTTCCTAGCGAGGAAGTGTCGCATTCACATTCATTTGAAGTGTAGACGAGGAATACATAACACATCGCAAATCATATTATATCTTACCATGAAACGTAGAAATGAGATGCGATATCGCGTTTTAAGAAGCATAACATATCTATTGCTACGATACGTAGACATCTGCAAACGCTATTTCTTTGCAAGGAAGTGTCGCATTTACATTCATTTAAGTGTGGACGAGGAATACATAACACTTCGCAAATCATATTATATCTTACCATGAAACATAGAAATGAGATGCGATATCGCGTTTTAAGAAGCATTAGAACTCTATTGCTTCGATACGTAGACATCTGCAATCGCTACTTCCTTGCAAGGAAGTGTCGCATTTACATTCATTTGAAGTGTAGACGAGGAATACATAACACTTCGCAAATCATATTACATCTTACCATGAAACATAGAAATGAGATGCGATATCGCGTTTTAAGAAGCATTAGAACTCTATTGCTACGATAGGTAGACATCTGCAAACGCTATTTCCTTGCAACGAGGTGTCGCATTTACATTCATTTGAAGTGTAGACGAGGAATACATAACACCTCGCAGATCATATTATATCTTACCATGAAACATAGAAATGAGATGCGATATCGCGTATTAAGAATCATAAGAACTCTATTGCTACGATACGTAGACATCTGCAAACGCTATTTCCTTGCAAGGAAGTGTCGCATTTACATTCATTGAAGTGCAGACGAGGAATACATAACACTTCGCAAATCATATTATATCTTACCATGAAACATAGAAATGAGATGCGATATCGCGTTTTAAGAAGCATTAGAACTCTATTGCATAATAGGTAAACATCTGCAAACGCTATTTCCTAGCGAGGAAGTGTCGCATTCACATTCATTTGAAGTGTAGACGAGGAATACATAACACTTCGCAAATCATATTATATCTTACCATGAAACATAGAAATGAGATGCGATATCGCGTTTAGGACGCATTAGAACACTATCGCTACGATACCTAGACATCTGCAGACGCTATTTCCTCGCAAGGAGTGTCGCATTTACATTCATTTGAAGTGTAGACGGGGAATACATAACACTTCGCAAATCATATTATATCTTACCATGAAACATAGAAATGAAATGCGATATCGCGTTTTAAGAATCATAAGAACTCTATTGCTACGATACGTAGACATCTGCAAACGCTATTTCCTTGCAAGGAAGTGTCGCATTTACATTCATTTGAAGTGCAGACGAGGAATACATAACACTTCGCAAATCATATTATATCTTACCATGAAACATAGAAATGAGATGCGATATCGCGTTTTAAGAAGCATTAGAACACTCCTGCTACGATAGGTAAACATCTGCAAACGCCATTTCCTTGCAAGGAAGTGTTGCATTTACATTCATTTGAAGTGTAGACGAGGAATACATGACACTTCGCAAATCATATTATATCTTACCAATGAAACATAGAAATGAGATGCGATATCGCTTTTTAAGAAGCATTAGAAATCTATAGCTACGATACGTAGACATCTGCAAACGCTATTTCCTTGCAAGGAAGTGTCGCATTTACATTCATTTGAAGTGTAGACGAGGAATACATAACACTTCGCAAATCATATTATATCTAGCCATGAAACATAGAAATGAGATGCGACATCGCGTTTTAAGAAGCATTACATATCTATTGCTACGATACGTAGACATCTGCAAACGCTATTTCCTAGCGAGGAAGTGTCGCATTCACATTCATTTGAAGTGTAGACGAGGAATACATAACACTTCGCAAATCATATTATATATTACCATGAAAGATGGAAATGAGATGCGATATCGCGTTTTAAGAATCATAAGAACTCTATTGCTACGATACGTAGACATCTGCAAACGCTATTTCCTTGCAAGGAAGTGTCGCATTTACATTCATTTGAAGTGCAGACGAGGAATACATAACACTTCGCAAATCATATTATATCTTACCATGAAACATAGAAATGAGATGCGATATCGCGTTTTAAGAAGCATTAGAACACTCCTGCTACGATAGGTAAACATCTGCAAACGCTATTTCCTTGCAAGGAAGTGTCGCATTCACATTCATTTGAAGTGTAGACGAGGAATACATAACACTTCGCAATGAAAATTATATCTTATCATGAAACATAGATATGAGATGCAATATCTCGTTTTAAGAAGCATTTGAACTCTATTGCTACGATACCTAGACATCTGCAGACGCTATTTCCTAGCAAGGAAGTGTCGCATTTACATTCATTTGAAGTGTAGACGAGGAATACATGACACTTCGCAAATCATATTATACCTTACCATGAAACATAGAAATGAGATGCGATATCGCGTTTTAAGAAGCACTAGAAATCTGTTGCTACGATACGTAGACATCTGCAAACGCTATTTCTTTGCAAAGAAGTGTCGCATTTACATTCATTTGAAGTGTAGACGAGGAATACATAACACTTCGCAAATCATACTATATCTTACCATGAAGCATAGAAATGAGATGCGATTTCGCGTTTTAAGAAGCATTAGAACTCTATTGCTACGGTAGGTAGACATCTGCAAACGCTATTTCCTAGCAAGGAAGTGTCGCATTTACATTCATTTGCAGTGTAGACGAGGAATACATAACACTTCGCAAATCATATATATATCTTACCATGAAACATAGAAATGAGATGCGATATGGCGTTTTAAGAAGCATTAGAAATCTATAGCTACGATACGTAGACATCTGCAAACGCTATTTCCTTGCAAGGAAGTGTCGCATTTACATTCATTTGAAGTGTAGACGAGGAATACATGACACTTCGCAAATCATATTATGTCTTACCATGAAACATAGAAATGAGATGCGACATCGCGTATTAAGAATCATAAGAACTCTATTGCTACGATACGTAGACATCTGCAAACGCTATTTCCTTGCAAGGAAGTGTCGCATTTACATTCATTTGAAGTGCAGACGAGGAATACATAACACTTCGCAAATCATATTATATCTTACCATGAAACATAGAAATGAGGTGCGATATCGCGTTTTAAGAAGCATTAGAACTCTATTGCTACGATAGGTAAACATCTGCAGACGCTATTTCCTTGCAAGGAAGTGTTGCATTTACATTCATTTGAAGTGTAGACGAGGAATACATGACACTTCGCAAATCATATTATGTCTTACCATGAAACATAGAAATGAGATGCGATATCGCGTTTTAAGAAGGATTAGAAATCTATTGCTGCGATATGTAGACTTCTGCAAACGCTATTTCCTAGCGAGGAAGTGTCGCATTCACATTCATTTGAAGTGTAGACGAGGAATACATAACACTTCGCAAATCATATTATATCTTACCATGAAACATAGAAATGAGATGCGATATCGCGTTTTAGGAAGCATTAGAACACTATCGCTACGATACCTAGACATCTGCAGACGCTATTTCCTAGCAAGGAAGTGTCGCATTTACAATCATTTGAAGTGTAGACGAGGAATACATAACACTTCGCAAATCATATTATATCTAGCCATGAAACATAGAAATGAGATGCGACATCGCGTTTTAAGAAGCATTACATATCCATTGCTACGATACGTAGACATCTGCAAACGCTATTTCCTAGCGAGGAAGTGTCGCATTCACATTCATTTGAAGTGTAGACGAGGAATACATAACACTTCGCAAATCATATTATATCTTACCATGAAACATAGAAATGAGATGCGATATCGCGTTTTAGGAAGCATTAGAACACTATCGCTACGATACCTAGACATCTGCAGACGCTATTTCCTAGCAAGGAAGTGTCGCATTTACAATCATTTGAAGTGTAGACGAGGAATACATAACACTTCGCAAATCATATTATATCTAGCCATGAAACATAGAAATGAGATGCGACATCGCGTTTTAAGAAGCATTACATATCTATTGCTACGATACGTAGACATCTGCAAACGCTATTTCCTAGCGAGGAAGTGTCGCATTCACATTCATTTGAAGTGTAGACGAGGAATACATAACACTTCGCAAATCATATTATATATTACCATGAAAGATGGAAATGAGATGCGATATCGCGTTTTAAGAAGCATTAGAACTCTATTGCTTCGATACGTAGACATCTGCAATCGCTACTTCCTTGCAAGGAAGTGTCGCATTTACATTCATTTGAAGTGTAGACGAGGAATACATAACACTTCGCAAATCATATTACATCTTACCATGAAACATAGAAATGAGATGCGATATCGCGTTTTAAGAAGCATTAGAACTCTATTGCTACGATAGGTAGACATCTGCAAACGCTATTTCCTTGCAACGAGGTGTCGCATTTACATTCATTTGAAGTGTAGACGAGGAATACATAACACCTCGCAGATCATATTATATCTTACCATGAAACATAGAAATGAGATGCGATATCGCGTATTAAGAATCATAAGAACTCTATTGCTACGATACGTAGACATCTGCAAACGCTATTTCCTTGCAAGGAAGTGTCGCATTTACATTCATTTGAAGTGCAGACGAGGAATACATAACACTTCGCAAATCATATTATATCTTACCATGAAACATAGAAATGAGATGCGATATCGCGTTTTAAGAAGCATTAGAACTCTATTGCATAATAGGTAAACATCTGCAAACGCTATTTCCTAGCGAGGAAGTGTCGCATTCACATTCATTTGAAGTGTAGACGAGGAATACATAACACTTCGCAAATCATATTATATATTACCATGAAAGATGGAAATGAGATGCGATATCGCGTTTTAAGAAGCATTAGAACTCTATTGCTACGATACGTAGACATCTGCAAACGCTATTTCCTAGCGAGGAAGTGTCGCATTCACATTCATTTGAAGTGTAGACGAGGAATACATAACACTTCGCAAATCATATTATATATTACCATGAAAGATGGAAATGAGATGCGATATCGCGTTTTAAGAAGCATTAGAACTCTATTGCTACGATAGGTAAACATCTGCAAACGCTATTTCCTTGCAAGGAAGTGTTGCATTTACATTCATTTGAAGTGTAGACGAGGAATACATGACACTTCGCAAATCATATTATGTCTTACCATGAAACATAGAAATGAGATGCGATATCGCGTTTTAAGAAGGATTAGAAATCTATTGCTACGATATGTAGACGTCTGCAAACGCTATTTCCTAGCGAGGAAGTGTCGCATTCACATTCATTTGAAGTGTAGACGAGGAATACATAACACATCGCAAATCATATTATATCTTACCATGAAACGTAGAAATGAGATGCGATATCGCGTTTTAAGAAGCACTAAAAATCTATTGCTACGATACGTAGACATCTGCAAACGCTATTTCTTTGCAAGGAAGTGTCGCATTTACATTCATTTAAGTGTGGACGAGGAATACATAACACTTCGCAAATCATATTATATCTTACCATGAAACGTAGAAATGAGATGCGATATCGCGTTTTAAGAAGCATTAGAACTCTATTGCTTCGATACGTAGACATCTGCAATCGCTACTTCCTTGCAAGGAAGTGTCGCATTTACATTCATTTGAAGTGTAGACGAGGAATACATAACACTTCGCAAATCATATTACATCTTACCATGAAACATAGAAATGAGATGCGATATCGCGTTTTAAGAAGCATTAGAACTCTATTGCTACGATAGGTAGACATCTGCAAACGCTATTTCCTTGCAACGAGGTGTCGCATTTACATTCATTTGAAGTGTAGACGAGGAATACATAACACCTCGCAGATCATATTATATCTTACATGAAACATTGAAATGAGATGCGATATCGCGTATTAAGAATCATAAGAACTCTATTGCTACGATACGTAGACATCTGCAAACGCTATTTCCTTGCAAGGAAGTGTCGCATTTACATTCATTTGAAGTGCAGACGAGGAATACATAACACTTCGCAAATCATATTATATCTTACCATGAAACATAGAAATGAGATGCGATATCGCGTTTTAAGAAGCATTAGAACTCTATTGCATAATAGGTAAACATCAGCAAACGCTATTTCCTAGCGAGGAAGTGTCGCATTCACATTCATTTGAAGTGTAGACGAGGAATACATAACACTTCGCAAATCATATTATATCTTACCATGAAACATAGAAATGAGATGCGATATCGCGTTTTAGGACGCATTAGAACACTATCGCTACGATACCTAGACATCTGCAGACGCTATTTCCTCGCAAGGAAGTGTCGCATTTACATTCATTTGAAGTGTAGACGGGGAATACATAACACTTCGCAAATCATATTATATCTTACCATGAAACATAGAAATGAAATGCGATATCGCGTTTTAAGAATCATAAGAACACTATTGCTACGATACGTAGACATCTGCAAACGCTATTTCCTTGCAAGGAAGTGTCGCATTTACATTCATTTGAAGTGCAGACGAGGAATACATAACACTTCGCAAATCATATTATATCTTACCATGAAACATAGAAATGAGATGCGATATCGCGTTTTAAGAAGCATTAGAACACTCCTGCTACGATAGGTAAACATCTGCAAACGCTATTTCCTTGCAAGGAAGTGTTGCATTTACATTCATTTGAAGTGTAGACGAGGAATACATGACACTTCGCAATCATATTATATCTTACCATGAAACATAGAAATGAGATGCGATATCGCTTTTTAAGAAGCATTAGAAATCTATAGCTACGATACGTAGACATCTGCAAACGCTATTTCCTTGCAAGGAAGTGTCGCATTTACATTCATTTGAAGTGCAGACGAGGAATACATAACACTTCGCAAATCATATTATATCTTACCATGAAACATAGAAATGAGATGCGATATCGCGTTTTAAGAAGCATTAGAACACTCCTGCTACGATAGGTAAACATCTGCAGACGCTATCTCCTAGCAAGGAAGTGTCGCATTTACATTCATTTGAAGTGTAGACGAGGAATACATAACACTTCGCAAATCATATTATATCTTACCATGAAACATAGAAATGAAATGCGATATCGCGTTTTAAGAATCATAAGAACTCTATGCTACGATACGTAGACATCTGCAAACGCTATTTCCTTGCAAGGAAGTGTCGCATTACATTCATTTGAAGTGCAGACGAGGAATACATAACACTTCGCAAATCATATTATATCTTACCATGAAACATAGAAATGAGATGCGATATCGCGTTTTAAGAAGCATTAGAAAACTCCTGCTACGATAGGTAAACATCTGCAAACGCTATTTCCTTGCAAGGAAGTGTCGCATTCACATTCATTTGAAGTGTAGACGAGGAATACATAACACTTCGCAATGAATATTATATCTTATCATGAAACATAGATATGAGATGCAATATCTCGTTTTAAGAAGCATTTGAACTCTATTGCTACGATACCTAGACATCTGCAGACGCTATTTCCTAGCAAGGAAGTGTCGCATTTACATTCATTTGAAGTGTAGACGAGGAATACATGACACTCGCAAATCATATTATACCTTACCATGAAACATAGAAATGAGATGCGATATCGCGTTTTAAGAAGAATTAGAAATCTGTTGCTACGATACGTAGACATCTGCAAACGCTATTTCTTTGCAAAGAAGTGTCGCATTTACATTCATTTGAAGTGTAGACGAGAATACATAACACTTCGCAAATCATACTATATCTTACCATGAAGCATAGAAATGAGATGCGATTTCGCGTTTAAGAAGCATTAGAACTCTATTGCTACGGTAGGTAGACATCTGCAAACGCTATTTCCTAGCAAGGAAGTGTCGCATTTACATTCATTTGCAGTGTAGACGAGGAATACATAACACTTCGCAAATCATAAATATATCTTACCATGAAACATAGAAATGAGATGCGATATGGCGTTTTAAGAAGCATTAGAAATCTATAGCTACGATACGTAGACATCTGCAAACGCTATTTCCTTGCTAGGAAGTGACGCATTTACACTCATTTGAATAGTAGACGTGGAATACTTGACACTTCGCAAATCATATTATATCTTACCAGGAAACGTAGAAATTGGATGCGATATCGCGTCTTAAGAAGCAATCCATATCTATTGCTACGATACGTAGACATCTGCAAACGCTATTTCCTTGCAAGAAAGTGTCGCAATTACATTCATTTGAATCGTTGACGAGGAATGCATAACACTTCGCAATGAATATTATATCTTATCATGAAACATAGATATGAGATGCAATATCTCGTTCTAAGAAGCATTAGAACTCTATTGCTACGATACCTAGACATCTGCAGACGCTATTTCCTAGCAAGGAAGTGTCGCATTTACATTCATTTGAAGTGTAGACGAGGAATACATGACACTTCGCAAATCATATTATATCTTACCATGAAACATAGAAATAAGATGCAATATCGCGTTATAAGAATCATAAGAACTCTATTGCTACGATACGTAGACATCTGTAGACGCTATTTCCTTGCAAGGAAGTGTCGCATTTACATTCATTTGAAGTGTAGACGAGGAATACATGACACTTCGCAAATCACATTATTTCTTACCATGAAACATAGAAATGAGATGCGATATCGCGTTTTAAGAAGCACTAAAAATCTATTGCTACGATACGTAGACATCTGCAAACGCTATTTCTTTGCAAGGAAGTGTGGCATTTACATTCATTTGAAGTGTAGGCGAGGAATACATAACACTTCGCAAATCATATTATATCTTACCATGAAACACAGAAATGAGATGCGATATCGCGTTTTAAGAAGCATTAGGGCTCTATTACTACGATAGGTAGACATCTGCAAACGCTATTTCCTTGCAAGGAAGTGTCGCATTTACATTCATTTGAAGTGTAGACGAGGAATACATAACACTTCGCAAATCATATTATATGTTACCATGAAACATAGAAATGAGATGCGATATCGCGTTTTAAGGAGCATTAGAACTCTATCGCTACGATACCTAGACATCTGCAGACGCTATTTCCTAGCAAGGAAGTGTCGCATTTACATTCATTTGAAGAGTAGACGAGGAATACATGACACTTCGCAAATCATATTATATCTTACCATGAAACATAGAAATGAGATGCGATATCGCGTTTTAAGGAGCATTAGAACTCTATCGCTACGATACCTAGACATCTGCAGACGCTATTTCCTAGCAAGGAAGTGTCGCATTCACATTCATTTGAAGTGTAGACGAGGAATACATGACTCTTCGCAAATCATATTATATCTTACCATGAAACATCGAAATGAGATGTGATATCGCGTTTTAAGCAGCACTAAAAATCTATTGCTACGATACGTAGACATCTGCAAACGCTATTTCTTTGCAAGGTGTCGCAATTACATTCATTTGAAGTGTAGACGAGGAATACATAACACTTCGCAAATCATGCTATATCTTACCATGAAACATAGAAATGAGATGCGATTTCGCGTTTTAAGAAGCATTAGAACTCTATCGCTACGATACCTAGACATCTGCAGACGCTATTTCCTAGCAAGGAAGTGTCGCATTTACATTCATTTGAAGTGTAGACGAGGAATACATAACACTTCGCAAATCATATTATATCTTACCATGAAACATAGAAATGAGATGCGATATCGCGTTTTAAGGAGCATTAGAACGCTATCGCTACGATACCTAGACATCTCCAGACGCTATTTCTTAGCAAGGAAGTGTCGCATTTACATTCATTTCAAGAGTGGACGAGGAATACATAACACTTCGCAAATCATATTATATCTTACCATGAAACATAGAAATGAGATGCGATATCGCGTTTTAAGAAGCATTAGAACGCTATCGCTACGATACCTAGACATCTCCAGACGCTATTTCCTAGCAAGGAAGTGCCGCATTTACATTCATTTGAAGTGTAGACGAGGAACACATAACACTTCGCAAGTCATATTATATCTTACCATGAAACATAGAAATGAGATGCGTTATCGCGTTTTAAGAATCATAAGAACACTATTGCTACGATACGTAGACATCTGCAAACGCTACTTCCTAGCAAGGAAGTGTCGCATTTACATTCATTTGAAGTGTAGACGAGGAATACATGACACTTCGCAAATCATATTATATCTTACCATGAAACATAGAAATAAGATGCAATATCGCGTTTTAAGAATTATAAGAACTCTATTGCTACGATACGTAGACATCTGCAGACGCTATTTCCTAGCAAGGAAGTGTCGCATTCACATTCATTTGAAGTGTAGACGAGGAATACATGACACTTCACAAATCATATTATATCTTACCATGAAACATAGAAATGAGATGCGATATCGCGTTTTAAGAAGCACTAAAAATCTATTGCTACGATACGTAGACATCTGCAAACGCTATTTCTTTGCCAGGACGTGTCGCATTTACATTCATTTGAAGTGTAGACGAGGAATACATAGCACTTCGCAAATCATGCTATATCTTACCATGAAACGTAGAAATGAGATGCGATATCGCGTTTTAAGAAGCATTACATATCTATTGCTACGATACGTAGACATCTGCAAACGCTATTTCTTTGCAAGGAAGTGTCGCATTTACATTCATTTAAGTGTGGACGAGGAATACATAACACTTCGCAAATCATATTATATCTTACCATGAAACATAGAAATGAGATGCGATATCGCGTTTTAAGAAGCATTAGAACTCTATTGCTTCGATACGTAGACATCTGCAATCGCTACTTCCTTGCAAGGAAGTGTCGCATTTACATTCATTTGAAGTGTAGACGAGGAATACATAACACTTCGCAAATCATATTACATCTTACCGTGAAACATAGAAATGAGATGCGATATCGCGTTTTAAGAAGCATTAGAACTCTATTGCTACGATAGGTAGACATCTGCAAACGCTATTTCCTTGCAACGAGGTGTCGCATTTACATTCATTTGAAGTGTAGACGAGGAATACATAACACCTCGCAGATCATATTATATCTTACCATGAAACATAGAAATGAGATGCGATATCGCGTATTAAGAATCATAAGAACTCTATTGCTACGATACGTAGACATCTGCAAACGCTATTTCCTTGCAAGGAAGTGTCGCATTTACATTCATTTGAAGTGCAGACGAGGAATACATAACACTTCGCAAATCATATTATATCTTACCATGAAACATAGAAATGAGATGCGATATCGCGTTTTAAGAAGCATTAGAACTCTATTGCATAATAGGTAAACATCTGCAAACGCTATTTCCTAGCGAGGAAGTGTCGCATTCACATTCATTTGAAGTGTAGACGAGGAATACATAACACTTCGCAAATCATATTATATATTACCATGAAAGATGGAAATGAGATGCGATATCGCGTTTTAAGAAGCATTAGAACTCTATTGCTACGATACGTAGACATCTGCAAACGCTATTTCCTAGCGAGGAAGTGTCGCATTCACATTCATTTGAAGTGTAGACGAGGAATACATAACACTTCGCAAATCATATTATATATTACCATGAAAGATGGAAATGAGATGCGATATCGCGTTTTAAGAAGCATTAGAACTCTATTGCTACGATAGGTAAACATCTGCAAACGCTATTTCCTTGCAAGGAAGTGTTGCATTTACATTCATTTGAAGTGTAGACGAGGAATACATGACACTTCGCAAATCATATTATGTCTTACCATGAAACATAGAAATGAGATGCGATATCGCGTTTTAAGAAGGATTAGAAATCTATTGCTACGATATGTAGACGTCTGCAAACGCTATTTCCTAGCGAGGAAGTGTCGCATTCACATTCATTTGAAGTGTAGACGAGGAATACATAACACATCGCAAATCATATTATATCTTACCATGAAACGTAGAAATGAGATGCGATATCGCGTTTTAAGAAGCATAACATATCTATTGCTACGATACGTAGACATCTGCAAACGCTATTTCTTTGCAAGGAAGTGTCGCATTTACATTCATTTAAGTGTGGACGAGGAATACATAACACTTCGCAAATCATATTATATCTTACCATGAAACATAGAAATGAGATGCGATATCGCGTTTTAAGAAGCATTAGAACTCTATTGCTTCGATACGTAGACATCTGCAATCGCTACTTCCTTGCAAGGAAGTGTCGCATTTACATTCATTTGAAGTGTAGACGAGGAATACATAACACTTCGCAAATCATATTACATCTTACCATGAAACATAGAAATGAGATGCGATATCGCGTTTTAAGAAGCATTAGAACTCTATTGCTACGATAGGTAGACGTCTGCAAACGCTATTTCCTTGCAACGAGGTGTCGCATTTACATTCATTTGAAGTGTAGACGAGGAATACATAACACCTCGCAGATCATATTATATCTTACCATGAAACATAGAAATGAGATGCGATATCGCGTATTAAGAATCATAAGAACTCTATTGCTACGATACGTAGACATCTGCAAACGCTATTTCCTTGCAAGGAAGTGTCGCATTTACATTCATTTGAAGTGCAGACGAGGAATACATAACACTTCGCAAATCATATTATATCTTACCATGAAACATAGAAATGAGATGCGATATCGCGTTTTAAGAAGCATTAGAACTCTATTGCATAATAGGTAAACATCTGCAAACGCTATTTCCTAGCGAGCAAGTGTCGCATTCACATTCATTTGAAGTGTAGACGAGGAATACATAACACTTCGCAAATCATATTATATCTTACCATGAAACATAGAAATGAGATGCGATATCGCGTTTTAGGACGCATTAGAACACTATCGCTACGATACCTAGACATCTGCAGACGCTATTTCCTCGCAAGGAAGTGTCGCATTTACATTCATTTGAAGTGTAGACGGGGAATACATAACACTTCGCAAATCATATTATATCTTACCATGAAACATAGAAATGAAATGCGATATCGCGTTTTAAGAATCATAAGAACTCTATTGCTACGATACGTAGACATCTGCAAACGCTATTTCCTTGCAAGGAAGTGTCGCATTTACATTCATTTGAAGTGCAGACGAGGAATACATAACACTTCGCAAATCATATTATATCTTACCATGAAACATAGAAATGAGATGCGATATCGCGTTTTAAGAAGCATTAGAACACTCCTGCTACGATAGGTAAACATCTGCAAACGCTATTTCCTTGCAAGGAAGTGTTGCATTTACATTCATTTGAAGTGTAGACGAGGAATACATGACACTTCGCAAATCATATTATATCTTACCATGAAACATAGAAATGAGATGCGATATCGCTTTTTAAGAAGCATTAGAAATCTATAGCTACGATACGTAGACATCTGCAAACGCTATTTCCTTGCAAGGAAGTGTCGCATTAACATTCATTTGAAGTGTAGACGAGGAATACATGACACTTCGCAAATCACATTATTTCTTACCATGAAACATAGAAATGAGATGCGATATCGCGTTTTAAGAAGCACTAAAAATCTATTGCTACGATACGTAGACATCTGCAAACGCTATTTCTTTGCAAGGAAGTGTGGCATTTACATTCATTTGAAGTGTAGGCGAGGAATACATAACACTTCGCAAATCATATTATATCTTACCATGAAACACAGAAATGAGATGCGATATCGCGTTTTAAGAAGCATTAGAGCTCTATTACTACGATAGGTAGACATCTGCAAACGCTATTTCCTTGCAAGGAAGTGTCGCATTTACATTCATTTGAAGTGTAGACGAGGAATACATAACACTTCGCAAATCATATTATATCTTACCATGAAACATAGAAATGAGATGCGATATCGCGTTTTAAGGAGCATTAGAACTCTATCGCTACGATACCTAGACATCTGCAGACGCTATTTCCTAGCAAGGAAGTGTCGCATTTACATTCATTTGAAGAGTAGACGAGGAATACATGACACTTCGCAAATCATATTATATCTTACCATGAAACATAGAAATAAGATGCAATATCGCGTTTTAAGAATTATAAGAACTCTATTGCTACGATACGTAGACATCTGCAGACGCTATTTCCTAGCAAGGAAGTGTCGCATTCACATTCATTTGAAGTGTAGACGAGGAATACATGACACTTCGCAAATCATATTATATCTTACCATGAAACATCGAAATGAGATGTGATATCGCGTTTTAAGAAGCACTAAAAATCTATTGCTACGATACGTAGACATCTGCAAACGCTATTTCTTTGCAAGGTGTCGCAATTACATTCATTTGAAGTGTAGACGAGGAATACATAACACTTCGCAAATCATGCTATATCTTACCATGAAACATAGAAATGAGATGCGATTTCGCGTTTTAAGAAGCATTAGAACTCTATCGCTACGATACCTAGACATCTGCAGACGCTATTTCCTAGCAAGGAAGTGTCGCATTTACATTCATTTGAAGTGTAGACGAGGAATACATAACACTTCGCAAATCATATTATATCTTACCATGAAACATAGAAATGAGATGCGATATCGCGTTTTAAGGAGCATTAGAACGCTATCGCTACGATACCTAGACATCTCCAGACGCTATTTCCTAGCAAGGAAGTGTCGCATTTACATTCATTTCAAGAGTGGACGAGGAATACATAACACTTCGCAAATCATATTATATCTTACCATGAAACATAGAAATGAGATGCGATATCGCGTTTTAAGAAGCATTAGAACGCTATCGCTACGATACCTAGACATCTCCAGACGCTATTTCCTAGCAAGGAAGTGCCGCATTTACATTCATTTGAAGTGTAGACGAGGAACACATAACACTTCGCAAGTCATATTATATCTTACCATGAAACATAGAAATGAGATGCGTTATCGCGTTTTAAGAATCATAAGAACACTATTGCTACGATACGTAGACATCTGCAAACGCTACTTCCTAGCAAGGAAGTGTCGCATTTACATTCATTTGAAGTGTAGACGAGGAATACATGACACTTCGCAAATCATATTATATCTTACCATGAAACATAGAAATAAGATGCAATATCGCGTTTTAAGAATTATAAGAACTCTATTGCTACGATACGTAGACATCTGCAGACGCTATTTCCTAGCAAGGAAGTGTCGCATTCACATTCATTTGAAGTGTAGACGAGGAATACATGACACTTCACAAATCATATTATATCTTACCATGAAACATAGAAATGAGATGCGATATCGCGTTTTAAGAAGCACTAAAAATCTATTGCTACGATACGTAGACATCTGCAAACGCTATTTCTTTGCAAGGAAGTGTCGCATTTACATTCATTTGAAGTGTAGACGAGGAATACATAACACTTCGCAAATCATACTATATCTTACCATGAAACATAGAAATGAGATGCGATTTCGCGTTTTAAGAAGCATTAGAACTCTATTGCTACGGTAGGTAGACATCTGCAAACGCTATTTCCTTGCAAAGAAGTGTCGTATTTACATTCATTTGAAGTGTAGGCGAGGAATACATAACACTTCGCAAATCATATTATATCCTACCATGAAACATGGAAATGAGATGCGATATCGCGTTTAAAGAAGCATTAGAACTCTATCGCTACGGTACCTAGACATCTGCAGACGCTATTTCCTAGCAAGGAAGTGTCGCATTTACATTCATTTGAAGTGTAGACGAGGAATACATAACACTTCGCAAATCATATTATATCTTACCATGAAACATAGAAATGAGATGCGATGTCGCGTTTTAAGAAGAATTAGAAATCTATTGCTACGATACGTAGACATCTGCAAACGCTATTTCCTAGCGAGGAAGTGTCGCATTTACATTCATTTGAAGTGTAGGCGAGGAATACATAACACCTCGCAAATCATATTATATCTTACCATGAAACATAGAAATAAGATGCAATATCGCGTTTTAAGTATCATAAGAACTCTATTGCTACGATACGTAGACATCTGTAGACGCTATTTCCTTGCAAGGAAGTGTCGCATTTACATTCATTTGAAGTGTAGGCGAGGAATACATAACACTTCGCAAATCATATTATATCTTACCATGAAACACAGAAATGAGATGCGATATCGCGTTTTAAGAAGCATTAGAACCCTATTGCTACGATAGGTAGACATCTGCAAACGCTATTTCTTTGCAAGGAAGTGTCGCATTTACATTCATTTGAAGTGTAGACGAGGAATACATAACACTTCGCAAATCATATTATATCTTACCATGAAACATAGAAATGAGATGCGATGTCGCGTTTTATGGAGCATTAGAACTCTATCGCTACGATACCTAGACATCTGCAGACGCTATTTCCTAGCAAGGTAGTGTCGCATTTACATTCATTTGAAGTGTAGACGAGGAATACATAACACTTCGCAAATCATATTATATCTTACCATGAAACATAGAAATGAGATGCGATATCGCGTTTTAAGAATCATAAGAACATTATTGCTACGATACGTAGACATCTGCAAACGCTATTTCCTATCAAGGAAGTGTCGCATTCACATTCATTTGAAGTGTTGACGAGGAATACATGACACTTCGCAAATCATATTATATCTTACCATGAAACATAGAAATGAGATGCGATATCGCGTTTTAAGAAGCACTAAAAATCTATTGCTACGATACGTAGACATCTGCAAACGCTATTTCTTTGCAAGGAAGTGTCGCATTTACATTCATTTGAAGTGTAGGCGAGGAATACATAACACTTCGCAAATCATATTATATCTTACCATGAAACACAGAAATGAGGTGCGATATCGCGTTTTAAGAAGCATTAGAACTCTACTGCTACGATAGTTAGGCATCTGCAAACGCTATTTCCTTGCAAGGAAGTGTCGCATTTACATTCATTTGAAGTGTAGACGAGGAATACATAACACTTCGCAAATCATATTATATCTTACCATGAAACATAGAAATGAGATGCGATAGCGCGTTTAAAGGAGCATTAGAAATCTATCGCTACGATACCTAGACATCTGCAGACGCTATTTCCTAGCAAGGAAGTGTCGCATTTACATTCATTTGAAGAGTAGACGAGGAATACATAACACTTCGCAAAACATATTATATCTTACCATGAAACATAGAAATGAGATGCGATATTGCTTTTTAAGAAGCAATAGAACACTATCGCTAAGATACCTAGACATCTCCAGACGCTATTTCCTAGCAAGGAAGTGTCGCATTCACATTCATTTGAAGTGTAGACGAGGAATACATAACACTTCGCAAATCATATTATATCTTACCGTGAAAGACAGAAATGAGATGCGATATCGCGTTTTAAGAATCATAAGAACTCTATTGCTACGATACGTAGACAACTGCAAACGCTATTTCCTTGCAAGGAAGCGTCGCATTTACATTCATTTGAATCGTAGACGAGGAGTGCATAACACTTCGCAATGAATATCATATCTTATCATGAAACATAGATATGAGATGCAATATCTCGTTTTAAGAAGCATTGGAACTCTATTGCTACGATACCTAGACATCTGCAGACGCTATTTCCTAGCAAGGAAGTGTCGCATTTACATTCATTTGAAGTGTAGACGAGGAATACATGACACTTCTCAAATCATATTATATCTTACCATGAAACATAGAAATAAGATGCAATATCGCGTTTTAAGAATTATAAGAACTCTATTGCTACGATAGGTAGACATCTGCAGACGCTATTTCCTTGCAAAGAAGTGTCGCATTTACATTCATTTGAAGTGTAGACGAGGAATACATAACACTTCGCAAATCACATTATATCTTACCATGAAACATAGAAATGAGATGCGATATCGCGTTTTAAGAAGCACTAAAAATCTATTGCTACGATACGTAGACATCTGCAAACGCTATTTCCTTGCTAGGAAGTGACGCATTTACACTCATTTGAATAGTAGACGAGGAATACTTGACACTTCGCAAATCATATTATATCTTACCAGGAAACGTAGAAATGGGATGCGATATCGCGTCTTAAGAAGCAATCCATATCTATTGCTACGATACGTAGACATCTGCAAACGCTATTTCTTTGCAAGGAAGTGTCGCATTTACATTCATTTGAAGTGTAGACGAGGAATACATAACACTTCGCAAATCATATTATATCCTACCATGAAACATGGAAATGAGATGCGATTTCGCGTTTTAAGAAGCATTAGAACTCTATTGCTACGATACGTAGACATCTGCAACCGTTACTTCCTAGCGAGGAAGTGTCGCATTCACATTCATTTGAAGTGTAGACGAGGAATACATAACACTTCGCAAATCATATTATATCTTAACATGAAACATAGAAATGAGATGCGGTATCGCGTTTTAAGAAGCATTAGAACGCTATCGCTACGATACCTAGACATCTCCAGACGCAATTTCCTAGCAAGGAAGTGCCGCATTTACATTCATTTGAAGTGTAGACGAGGAATACATAACACCTCGCAAATCATATTATATCTTACCATGAAACATAGAAATGAGATGCGATATCGCGTATTAAGAATCATAAGAACTCTATTGCTACGATACGTAGAAATCTGCAAGCGCTATTTCCTTGCAAGGAAGTGTCCCATTTACATTCATTTGAAGTGTATACGAGGAATACATAACACTTCGCAAATCATACTATATCTTACCATGAAACATAGAAATGAGATGCGATGTCGCGTTTTAAGAAGCATTAGAAATCTATTGCTACGATACGTAGACATCTGCAAACGCTATTTCCTAGCGAGGTAGTGTCGCATTCACATTCATATGAAGTGTAGACGAGGAATACATAATACTTCGCAAATCATATTATATCTTACCATGAAACATTGAAATGAGATGCGATATCTCGTTTTAGAAGCATTAGAACACTATTGCTACGATAGGTAGACAACTGCAAACGCTATTTCCTTGCAAGGAAGTGTCCCATTTACATTCATTTGATGTGCAGACGAGGAATACATAACACTTCGCGAATCATATTACATCTTACCATGAAACATAGAAATGAGATGCGATATCGCGTTTTAAGAAGCATTAGAACTCTATTGCTACGATAGGTAAACATCTGCAAACGCTATTTCCTTGCAAGGAAGTGTTGCATTTACATTCATTTGAAGTGTAGACGAGGAATACATGACACTTTGCAAATCATATTATGTCTTACCATGAAACATAGAAATGAGATGCGATATCGCGTTTTAAGAAGGATTAGAAATCTATTGCTACGATATGTAGACATCTGCAGACGCTATTTCCTAGCGAGGAAGTGTCGCATTCACATTCATTTGAAGTGTAGACGAGGAATACATAACACTACGCAAATCATGTTATATCTTACCATGAAACATAGAAATGAGATGCGATATCGCGTTTTAGGAAGCATTAGAAAGCTATTGCTACGATACGTAGACATATGCAAACGCTATTTCCTTGCAAGGAAGTGTTGCATTTACATTCATTTGAAGTGTAGACGAGGAATACATGACACTTTGCAAATCATATTATGTCTTACCATGAAACATAGGAATGAGATGCGATATCGCGTTGTAAGAAGAATTAGAAATCTATTGCTACGATATGTAGACATCTGCAAACGCTATTTCCTAGCAAGGAAGTGTCGCATTTACATTCATTTGAAGTGTAGACGAGGAATACAAAGCACTTCGCAAATCATATTATATCTTACCATGAAATATAGAAATGAGATGCGATATCGCGTTTTAGGAAGCATTAGAACACTATCGCTACGATACCTAGACATCTGCAGACGCTATTTCCTAGCAAGGAAGTGTCGCATTTACATTCATTTGAAGTGTAGACGAGGAATACATAACACTTCGCAAATCATATTATATCTAGCCATGAAACATAGAAATGAGATGCGACATCGCGTTTTACGAAGCATTACATATCTATTGCTACGATACGTAGACGTCTGCAAACGCTATTTCCTAGCGAGGAAGTGTCGCATTCACATTCATTTGAAGTGTAGACGAGGAATACATAACACTTCGCAAATCATATTATATCCTACCATGAAAGATGGAAATGAGATGCGATATCGCGTTTTAAGAATCATAAGAACTCTATTGCTACGATACGTAGAAAACTGCAAACGCTATTTCCTTGCAAGGAAGTGTCGCATTCACATTCATTTGAATCGCATACGAGGAATGCATAACACTTCGCAATGAATATTATATCTTATCATCAGACATAGATATAGGATGCAATATCTCGTTTTAAGAAGCATTTGAACACTATTGCTTCGATACGTAGACATCAGCAAACGCTATTTGCTTGCAAGGAAGTGTCGCATTTACATTCATTTGATGTGTAGACGAGGAATACATGGCACTTCGCAAATCATATTATGTCTTACCATGAAACATAGAAATGAGATGCGATATCGCGTTTTAAGAAGGATTAGAAATCTATTGCTACGATATGTAGACATCTGCAAACGCTATTTCCTAGCGAGGAAGTGTCGCATTTACATTCATTTGAAGTGCAGACGAGGAATACATAACACTTCGCAAACCATATTATATCTTACCATGAAACATAGAAATGAGATGCGATATCGCGTTTTAAGAAGCATTAGAACTCTATTGCTACGATATGTAGACATCTGCGAACGCTATTTCCTAGCGAGGAAGTGTCGCATTTACATTCATTTGAAGTGTAGACGAGGAATACATAACACTTCGCAAATCATATTATATCTTACCATGAAACATAGAAATGAGATGCGATATCGCGTTTTAAGAAGCATTAGAACGCTATCGCTACGATACCTAGACATCTCCAGACGCAATTTCCTAGCAAGGAAGTGCCGCATTTACATTCATTTGAAGTGAAGACGAGGAATACATAACACTTCGCAAATCATATTATATCTTACCATGAAACATAGAAATGAGATGCGTTATCGCGTTTTAAGAATCATAAGAACACTATTGCTACGATACGTAGACATCTGCAAACGCAACTTCCTAGCAAGGAAGTGTAGCATTTACATTCATTTGAAGTGTAGACGAGGAATACATAACACTTCGCAAATCATATTATATCTTACCATGAAACATAGATATGAGATGCGATATCGCGTTTTAAGAATCATAAGAACACTATTGCTACGATACGTAGACATCTGCAAACGCTATTTCCTATCAAGGAAGTGTCGCATTCACATTCATTTGAAGTGTAGACGAGGAATACATGACACTTCGCAAATCATATTATATCTTACCATGAAACATAGAAATGAGATGCGATATCGCGTTTTAAGAAGCACTAAAAATCTATTGCTACGATACGCAGACATCTGCAAACGCTATTTCCTTGCTAGGAAGTGACGCATTTACACTCATTTGAATAGTAGACGAGGAATACTTGACACTTCGCAAATCATATTATATCTTACCAGGAAACGTAGAAATGGGATGCGATATCGCGTCTTAAGAAGCAATCCATATCTATTGCTACGATACGTAGACATCTGCAAACGCTATTTCTTTGCAAGGAAGTGTCGCATTTACATTCATTTGAAGTGTAGACGAGGAATACATAACACTTCGCAAATCATATTATATCCTACCATGAAACATGGAAATGAGATGCGATTTCGCGTTTTAAGAAGCATTAGAACTCTATTGCTACGATACGTAGACATCTGCAACCGTTACTTCCTAGCGAGGAAGTGTCGCATTCACATTCATTTGAAGTGTAGACGAGGAATACATAACACTTCGCAAATCATATTATATCTTAACATGAAACATAGAAATGAGATGCGGTATCGCGTTTTAAGAAGCATTAGAACGCTATCGCTACGATACCTAGACATCTCCAGACGCAATTTCCTAGCAAGGAAGTGCCGCATTTACATTCATTTGAAGTGTAGACGAGGAATACATAACACCTCGCAAATCATATTATATCTTACCATGAAACATAGAAATGAGATGCGATATCGCGTATTAAGAATCATAAGAACTCTATTGCTACGATACGTAGAAATCTGCAAGCGCTATTTCCTTGCAAGGAAGTGTCCCATTTACATTCATTTGAAGTGTATACGAGGAATACATAACACTTCGCAAATCATACTATATCTTACCATGAAACATAGAAATGAGATGCGATGTCGCGTTTTAAGAAGCATTAGAAATCTATTGCTACGATACGTAGACATCTGCAAACGCTATTTCCTAGCGAGGTAGTGTCGCATTCACATTCATATGAAGTGTAGACGAGGAATACATAATACTTCGCAAATCATATTATATCTTACCATGAAACATTGAAATGAGATGCGATATCTCGTTTTAGAAGCATTAGAACACTATTGCTACGATAGGTAGACAACTGCAAACGCTATTTCCTTGCAAGGAAGTGTCCCATTTACATTCATTTGATGTGCAGACGAGGAATACATAACACTTCGCAAATCATATTACATCTTACCATGAAACATAGAAATGAGATGCGATATCGCGTTTTAAGAAGCATTAGAACTCTATTGCTACGATAGGTAAACATCTGCAAACGCTATTTCCTTGCAAGGAAGTGTTGCATTTACATTCATTTGAAGTGTAGACGAGGAATACATGACACTTTGCAAATCATATTATGTCTTACCATGAAACATAGAAATGAGATGCGATATCGCGTTTTAAGAAGGATTAGAAATCTATTGCTACGATATGTAGACATCTGCAGACGCTATTTCCTAGCGAGGAAGTGTCGCATTCACATTCATTTGAAGTGTAGACGAGGAATACATAACACTACGCAAATCATGTTATATCTTACCATGAAACATAGAAATGAGATGCGATATCGCGTTTTAGGAAGCATTAGAAAGCTATTGCTACGATACGTAGACATATGCAAACGCTATTTCCTTGCAAGGAAGTGTTGCATTTACATTCATTTGAAGTGTAGACGAGGAATACATGACACTTTGCAAATCATATTATGTCTTACCATGAAACATAGGAATGAGATGCGATATCGCGTTGTAAGAAGAATTAGAAATCTATTGCTACGATATGTAGACATCTGCAAACGCTATTTCCTAGCGAGGAAGTGTCGCATTCACATTCATTTGAAGTGTAGACGAGGAATACATAACACTTCGCAAATCATATTATATCTTACCATGAAATATAGAAATGAGATGCGATATCGCGTTTTAGGAAGCATTAGAACACTATCGCTACGATACCTAGACATCTGCAGACGCTATTTCCTAGCAAGGAAGTGTCGCATTTACATTCATTTGAAGTGTAGACGAGGAATACATAACACTTCGCAAATCATATTATATCTAGCCATGAAACATAGAAATGAGATGCGACATCGCGTTTTAAGAAGCATTACATATCTATTGCTACCATACGTAGACGTCTGCAAACGCTATTTCCTAGCGAGGAAGTGTCGCATTCACATTCATTTGAAGTGTAGACGAGGAATACATAACACTTCGCAAATCATATTCTATCCTACCATGAAAGATGGAAATGAGATGCGATATCGCGTTTTAAGAATCATAAGAACTCTATTGCTACGATACGTAGAAAACTGCAAACGCTATTTCCTTGCAAGGAAGTGTCGCATTCACATTCATTTGAATCGCATACGAGGAATGCATAACACTTCGCAATGAATATTATATCTTATCATCAGACATAGATATAGGATGCAATATCTCGTTTTAAGAAGCATTTGAACACTATTGCTTCGATACGTAGACATCAGCAAACGCTATTTGCTTGCAAGGAAGTGTCGCATTTACATTCATTTGATGTGTAGACGAGGAATACATGGCACTTCGCAAATCATATTATGTCTTACCATGAAACATAGAAATGAGATGCGATATCGCGTTTTAAGAAGGATTAGAAATCTATTGCTACGATATGTAGACATCTGCAAACGCTATTTCCTAGCGAGGAAGTGTCGCATTTACATTCATTTGAAGTGCAGACGAGGAATACATAACACTTCGCAAACCATATTATATCTTACCATGAAACATAGAAATGAGATGCGATATCGCGTTTTAAGAAGCATTAGAACTCTATTGCTACGATATGTAGACATCTGCGAACGCTATTTCCTAGCGAGGAAGTGTCGCATTTACATTCATTTGAAGTGTAGACGAGGAATACATAACACTTCGCAAATCATATTATATCTTACCATGAAACATAGAAATGAGATGCGATATCGCGTTTTAAGAAGCATTAGAACGCTATCGCTACGATACCTAGACATCTCCAGACGCAATTTCCTAGCAAGGAAGTGCCGCATTTACATTCATTTGAAGTGAAGACGAGGAATACATAACACTTCGCAAATCATATTATATCTTACCATGAAACATAGAAATGAGATGCGTTATCGCGTTTTAAGAATCATAAGAACACTATTGCTACGATACGTAGACATCTGCAAACGCAACTTCCTAGCAAGGAAGTGTAGCATTTACATTCATTTGAAGTGTAGACGAGGAATACATAACACTTCGCAAATCATATTATATCTTACCATGAAACATAGATATGAGATGCGATATCGCGTTTTAAGAATCATAAGAACACTATTGCTACGATACGTAGACATCTGCAAACGCTATTTCCTATCAAGGAAGTGTCGCATTCACATTCATTTGAAGTGTAGACGAGGAATACATGACACTTCGCAAATCATATTATATCTTACCATGAAACATAGAAATGAGATGCGATATCGCGTTTTAAGAAGCACTAAAAATCTATTGCTACGATACGCAGACATCTGCAAACGCTATTTCCTTGCTAGGAAGTGACGCATTTACACTCATTTGAATAGTAGACGAGGAATACTTGACACTTCGCAAATCATATTATATCTTACCAGGAAACGTAGAAATGGGATGCGATATCGCGTCTTAAGAAGCAATCCATATCTATTGCTACGATACGTAGACATCTGCAAACGCTATTTCTTTGCAAGGAAGTGTCGCATTTACATTCATTTGAAGTGTAGACGAGGAATACATAACACTTCGCAAATCATATTATATCCTACCATGAAACATGGAAATGAGATGCGATTTCGCGTTTTAAGAAGCATTAGAACTCTATTGCTACGATACGTAGACATCTGCAACCGTTACTTCCTAGCGAGGAAGTGTCGCATTCACATTCATTTGAAGTGTAGACGAGGAATACATAACACTTCGCAAATCATATTATATCTTAACATGAAACATAGAAATGAGATGCGGTATCGCGTTTTAAGAAGCATTAGAACACTATTGCTACGATAGGTAGACATCTGCAAACGCTATTTCCTTGCAAGGAAGTGTCGCATTTACATTCATTTGAAGTGTAGACGAGGAATACATAACACTTCGCAAATCATATTAAATCTTACCATGAAACATAGAAATGAGATGCGATATCGCGTTTTAAGGAGCATTAGAACTCTATCGCTACGATACCTAGACATCTGCAGACGCTATTTCCTAGCAAGGAAGTGTCGCATTTACATTCATTTGAAGTGTAGACGAGGAATACATAACACTTCGCAAATCATATTATATCTTACCATGAAACATAGAAATGAGATGCGATATCGCGTTTTAAGAAGCATTAGAACGCTATCGCTACGATACCTAGACATCTCCAGACGCAATTTCCTAGCAAGGAAGTGCCGCATTTACATTCATTTGAAGTGTAGACGAGGAATACATAACACCTCGCAAATCATATTATATCTTACCATGAAACATAGAAATGAGATGCGATATCGCGTATTAAGAATCATAAGAACTCTATTGCTACGATACGTAGACATCTGCAAGCGCTATTTCCTTGCAAGGAAGTGTCCCATTTACATTCATTTGAAGTGTATACGAGGAATACATAACACTTCGCAAATCATACTATATCTTACCATGAAACATAGAAATGAGATGCGATGTCGCGTTTTAAGAAGCATTAGAAATCTATTGCTACGATACGTAGACATCTGCAAACGCTATTTCCTAGCGAGGTAGTGTCGCATTCACATTCATATGAAGTGTAGACGAGGAATACATAATACTTCGCAAATCATATTATATCTTACCATGAAACATTGAAATGAGATGCGATATCTCGTTTTAAGAAGCATTAGAACACTATTGCTACGATAGGTAGACAACTGCAAACGCTATTTCCTTGCAAGGAAGTGTCCCATTTACATTCATTTGATGTGCAGACGAGGAATACATAACACTTCGCAAATCATATTACATCTTACCATGAAACATAGAAATGAGATGCGATATCGCGTTTTAAGAAGAATTAGAAATATATTGCTACGATATGTAGACATCTGCAAACGCTATCTCCTAGCGAGGAAGTGTCGCATTCACATTCATTTGAAGTGTAGACGAGGAATACATAACACTTCGCAAATCATATTATATCTTACCATGAAATATAGAAATGAGATGCGATATCGCGTTTTAGGAAGCATTAGAACACTATCGCTACGATACCTAGACATCTGCAGACGCTATTTCCTAGCAAGGAAGTGTCGCATTTACATTCATTTGAAGTGTAGACGAGGAATACATAACACTTCGCAAATCATATTATATCTAGCCATGAAACATAGAAATCAGATGCGACATCGCGTTTTAAGAAGCATTACATATCTATTGCTACGATACGTAGACGTCTGCAAACGCTATTTCCTAGCGAGGAAGTGTCGCATTCACATTCATTTGAAGTGTAGACGAGGAATACATAACACTTCGCAAATCATATTATATCCTACCATGAAAGATGGAAATGAGATGCGATATCGCGTTTTAAGAATCATAAGAACTCTATTGCTACGATACGTAGAAAACTGCAAACGCTATTTCCTTGCAAGGAAGTGTCGCATTCACATTCATTTGAATCGCATACGAGGAATGCATAACACTCCGCAATGAATATTATATCTTATCATCAGACATAGATATAGGATGCAATATCTCGTTTTAAGAAGCATTTGAACACTATTGCTTCGATACGTAGACATCAGCAAACGCTATTTGCTTGCAAGGAAGTGTCGCATTTACATTCATTTGATGTGTAGACGAGGAATACATGGCACTTCGCAAATCATATTATGTCTTACCATGAAACATAGAAATGAGATGCGATATCGCGTTTTAAGAAGGATTAGAAATCTATTGCTACGATATGTAGACATCTGCAAACGCTATTTCCTAGCGAGGAAGTGTCGCATTTACATTCATTTGAAGTGCAGACGAGGAATACATAACACTTCGCAAACCATATTATATCTTACCATGAAACATAGAAATGAGATGCGATATCGCGTTTTAAGAAGCATTAGAACTCTATTGCTACGATATGTAGACATCTGCGAACGCTATTTCCTAGCGAGGAAGTGTCGCATTCACATTCATTTGAAGTGTAGACGAGGAATACATAACACTTCGCAAATCATATTATATCTTACCATGAAACATAGAAATGAGATGCGATATCGCGTTTTAGGAAGCATTAGAACACTATCGCTACGATACCTAGACATCTGCAGACGCTATTTCCTAGCAAGGAAGTGTCGCATTTACATTCATTTGAAGTGTAGACGAGGAATACATAACACTTCGCAAATCATATTATATCTAGCCATGAAACATAGAAATGAGATGCGACATCGCGTTTTAAGAAGCATTACATATCTATTGCTGCGATACGTAGACATCTGCAAACGCTATTTACTAGCGAGGAAGTGTCGCATTCACATTCATTTGAAGTGTAGACGAGGAATACATAGCACTTCGCAAATCATATTATATCTTACCATGAAAGATGGAAATGAGATGCGATATCGCGTTTTAAGAATCTTAAGAACTCTATTGCTACGATACGTAGACATCTGCAAACGCTATTTCCTTGCAAGGAAGTGTCGCATTTACATTCATTTGAATCGTGTACGAGGAATGCATAACACTTCGCAATGAATATTATATCTTATCATGAAGCATAGATATGAGATGCAATATCGCGTTATAAGAATCATAAGAACTCTATTGCTACGATACGTAGATATCTGTAGACGCTATTTCCTTGCAAGGAGGTGTCGCATTTACATTCATTTGAAGTGTAGACAAGGAATACATGACACTTCGCAAATCACATTATTTCTTACCATGAAACATAGAAATGAGATGCGATATCGCGTTTTAAGAAGCACTAAAAATCTATTGCTACGATACGTAGACATCTGCAAACGCTATTTCTTTGCAAGGAAGTGTGGCATTTACATTCATTTGAAGTGTAGGCGAGGAATACATAACACTTCGCAAATCATATTATATCTTACCATGAAACATAGAAATGAGATGCGATATCGCGTTTTAAGAATCATAAGAACTCTATTGCTACCATACGTAGACATCTGCAAACGCTATTTCCTTGCAAGGAAGTGTCGCATTTACATTCATTTGAAGTGCAGACGAGGAATACATAACACTTCGCAAATCATATTATATCATACCATGAAACATAGAAATGAGATGCGATATCGCGTTTTAAGAAGCATTACAAATCTATTGCTACGATATGTAGACATCTGCAAACGCTATTTCCTAGCGTGGAAGTGTCGCATTCACATTCATTTGAAGTGTAGACGAGAAATACATAACACTTCGCAAATCATATTATATCTTACCATGAAACATAGAAATGAGATGCGGTATCGCGTTTTAAGAAGCATTAGAACTCTATTGCTACGATAGGTAGACATCTGCAAACGCTATTTCCTTGCAAGGAAGTGTCGCATTTACATTCATTTGAAGTGTAGACGAGGAATACATAACACATCGCAAATCATATTATATCTTACCATGAAACATAGAAATGAGATGCGATATCGCGTATTAAGAATCATAAGAACTCTATTGCTACGATACGTAGACATCTGCAAAAGCTATTTCCTTGCAAGGAAGTGTCTCATTTACATTCATTTGAAGTGTAGACGAGGAATACATAACACTTCGCAAATCATATTATATCTTACCGTGAAACATAGAAATGAGATGCGATGTCGCGTTTTAAGAAGAATTAGAAATCTATTGCTACGATACGTAGACATCAGCAAGCGCTATTTCCTAGCGAGGAAGTGTCGCATTTACATTCATTTGAAGTGTAGGCGAGGAATACATAACGCCTCGCAAATCATATTATATCTTACCATGAAACATAGAAATAAGATGCAATATCGCGTTTTAAGTATCATAATAACTCTATTGCTACGATACGTAGACATCTGTAGACGCTACTTCCTTGCAAGGAAGTGTCGCATTTACATTCATTTGAAGTGTAGGCGAGGAATACATAACACTTCGCAAATCATATTATATCTTACCATGAAACACAGAAATGAGATGCGATATCGCGTTTTAAGAAGCATTAGAACCCTATTGCTACGATAGGTAGACATCTGCAAACGCTATTTCTTTGCAAGGAAGTGTCGCATTTACATTCATTTGAAGTGTAGACGAGGAATACATAACACTTCGCAAATCATATTATGTCTTACCATGAAACATAGAAATGAGATGCGATATCGCGTTTTAAGGAGCATTAGAACTCTATCGCTACGATACCTAGACATCTGCAGACGCTATTTCCTAGCAAGGAAGTGTCGCATTTACATTGATTTGAAGAGTAGACGAGGAATACATAACACTTCGCAAATCATATTATATCTTACCATGAAACATAGAAATGAGATGCGATATCGCGTTTTAAGAAGCATTAGAACCCTATTGCTACGATAGGTAGACATCTGCAAACGCTATTTCCTTGCAAGGAAGTGTCGCATTTACATTCATTTGAAGTGTAGACGAGGAATACATAACACTTCGCAAATCATATTATATCTTACCATGAAACATAGAAATGAGATGCGATATCGCGTCTTAAGGAGCATTAGAACTCTATCGCTACGATACCTAGACATCTGCAGACGCTATTTCCTAGCAAGGAAGTGTCGCATTTACATTCATTTGAAGAGTAGACGAGGAATACATAACACTTCGCAAAACATATTATATCTTACCATGAAACATAGAAATGAGATGCGATATCGCGTTTTAAGAAGCAATAGAACACTATCGCTACGATACCGAGACATCTCCAGACGCTATTTCCTAGCAAGGAAGTGCCGCATTTACATTCATTTGAAGTGTAGACGAGGAATACATAACACTTCGCAAATCATATTATATCTTACCATGAAACATAGGAATGAGATGCGTTATCGCGTTTTAAGAATCATAAGAACACTATTGCTACGATACGTAGACATCTGCAAAAGCTACTTCCCAGCAAGGAAGTGTCGCATTTACATTCATTTGAAGTGTAGACGAGGAATACATAACACTTCGCAAATCATATTATATCTTACCATGAAACATAGAAATGAGATGCGATATCGCGTTTTAAGAATCATAAGAACACTATTGCTACGATACGTAGACATCTGCAAACGCTACTTCCTAGCAAGGAAGTGTCGCATTCACATTCATTTGAAGTGTAGACGAGGAATACATAACACTTCGCAAATCATATTATATCTTACCATCAAAGACAGAAATGAGATGCGATATCGCGTTTTAAGAATCATAAGAACTCTATTTCTACGATACGTAGACAACTGCAAACGCTATTTCCTTGCAAGGAAGCGTCGCATTTACATTCATTTGAATCGTAGACGAGGAATGCATAACACTTCGCAATGAATATCATATCTTATCATGAAACATAGATATGAGATGCAATATCTCGTTTTAAGAAGCATTGGAACTCTATTGCTACGATACCTAGACATCTGCAGACGCTATTTCCTAGCAAGGAAGTGTCGCATTTACATTCATTTGAAGTGTAGACGAGGAATACATGACACTTCGCAAATCATATTATATCTTACCATGAAACATAGAAATAAGATGCAATATCGCGTTTTAAGAATTATAAGAACTCTATTGCTACGATAGGTAGACATCTGCAGACGCTATTTCCTTGCAAAGAAGTGTCGCATTTACATTCATTTGAAGTGTAGACGAGGAATACATAACACTTCGCAAATCACATTATATCTTACCATGAAACATAGAAATGAGATGCGATTTCGCGTTTTAAGAAGCACTAAAAATCTATTGCTACGATACGTAGACATCTGCAAACGCTATTTCCTTGCTAGGAAGTGACGCATTTACACTCATTTGAGTAGTAGACGAGGAATACTTGACACTTCGCAAATCATATTATATCTTACCAGGAAACGTAGAAATGGGATGCGATATCGCGTCTTAAGAAGCAATAAATATCTATTGCTACGATACGTAGACATCTGCAAACGCTATTTCCTTGCATGGAAGTGTCGCATTTACATTCATTTGAAGTGTAGACGAGGAATACATAACACTTCGCAAATCATATTATATCTTGCCATGAAACATAGAAATGAGATGCGATATCGCGTTTTAAGAAGCATTAGAAATCCATTGCTACGATACGTAGACATCTGCAAACGCTATTTCCTAGCGAGGAAGTGTCGCATTTACATTCATTTGAAGTGTAGACGAGGAATACATAACACTTCGCAAATCATATTATATCCTACCATGAAACATAGAAATGAGATGCGATATCGCGTTTTAAGAATCATAAGAACTCTAATGCTACGATACGTAGACATCTGCAAACGCTATTTCCTTGCAAGGAAGTGTCGCATTTACATTCATTTGAATCGTAGACGCGGAATGCATAACACTTCGCAATGAATATTATATCTTATCATGAAACATAGATATGAGATGCAATATCTCGTTTTAAGAAGCATTTGAACCCTATTGCTTCGATACGTAGACATCTGCAAACGCTATATCCTTGAAGGGAAGTGTCGCATTCACATTCATTTGAAGTGTAGACGAGGAATACATAACACTTCGCAGATCATATTATATCTTACCATGAAACAGAGAAATGAGATGCGATATCGCGTTTTAAGAATCATAAGAACACTATTGCTACGATACGTAGACATCTGCAAACGCTATTTCCTAGCAAGGATGTGTCGCATTCACATTCATTTGAAGTGTAGACGAGGAATACATAACACTTCGCAAATCATACTATATCTTACCATGAAACATAGAAATGAGATGCGATTTCGCGTTTTAAGAAGCATTAGAACTCTATTGCTACGGTAGGTAGACATCTGCAAACGCTATTTCCTTGCAAAGAAGTGTCGTATTTACATTCATTTGAAGTGTATGCGAGGAATACATAACACTTCGCAAATCATATTATATCCTACCATGAAACATGGAAATGAGATGCGATATCGCGTTTAAAGAAGCATTAGAACTCTATCGCTACGATACCTAGACATCTGCAGACGCTATTTCCTAGCAAGGAAGTGTCGCATTTACATTCATTTGAAGTGTAGACGAGGAATACATAACACTTCGCAAATCATATTATATCTTACCATGAAACATAGAAATGAGATGCGATATCGCGTTTTAAGAATCATAAGAACTCTATTGCTACCATACGTAGACAACTGCAAACGCTATTTCCTTGCAAGGAAGCGTCGCATTTACATTCATTTGAATCGTAGACGAGGAATGCATAACACTTCGCAATGAATATCATATCTTATCATGAAACATAGATATGAGATGCAATATCTCGTTTTAAGAAGCATTGGAACTCTATTGCTACGATACCTAGACATCTGCAGACGCTATTTCCTAGCGAGGAAGTGTCGCATTTACATTCATTTGAAGTGTAGACGAGGAATACATAACACTTCGCAAATCATATTATATCTTGCCATGAAACATAGAAATGAGATGCGATATCGCGTTTTAAGAAGCATTAGAAATCCATTGCTACGATACGTAGACATCTGCAAACGCTATTTCCTAGCGAGGAAGTGTCGCATTTACATTCATTTGAAGTGTAGACGAGGAATACATAACACTTCGCAAATCATATTATATCCTACCATGAAACATAGAAATGAGATGCGATATCGCGTTTTAAGAATCATAAGAACTCTAATGCTACGATACGTAGACATCTGCAAACGCTATTTCCTTGCAAGGAAGTGTCGCATTTACATTCATTTGAATCGTAGACGCGGAATGCATAACACTTCGCAATGAATATTATATCTTATCATGAAACATAGATATGAGATGCAATATCTCGTTTTAAGAAGCATTTGAACCCTATTGCTTCGATACGTAGACATCTGCAAACGCTATATCCTTGAAGGGAAGTGTCGCATTCACATTCATTTGAAGTGTTGACGAGGAATACATAACACTTCGCAAATCATATTATATCTTACCATGAAACATAGAAATGAGATGCGTTATCGCGTTTTAAGTATCATAAGAACACTATTGCTACGATACGTAGACATCTGCAAACGCTACTTCCTAGCAAGGAAGTGTCGCATTTACATTCATTTGAAGTGTAGACGAGGAATACATAACACTTCGCAGATCATATTATATCTTACCATGAAACAGAGAAATGAGATGCGATATCGCGTTTTAAGAATCATAAGAACACTATTGCTACGATACGTAGACATCTGCAAACGCTATTTCCTAGCAAGGATGTGTCGCATTCACATTCATTTGAAGTGTAGACGAGCAATACATAACACTTCGCAAATCATATTATATCTTACCATGAAAGATAGAAATGAGATGCGATATCGCGTTTTAAGAATCATAAGAACTCTATTGCTACGATACGTAGACAACTGCAAACGCTATTTCCTTGCAAGGAAGTGTCGCATTTACATTCATTTGAAGTGTAGACGAGGAATACATGACACGTCGCAAATCATATTATATCTTACCATGAAACATAGAAATGAAATGCGATATCGCGTTTTAAGAAGCACTAAAAATTTATTGCTACGATACGTAGACATCTGCAAACGCTATTTCTTTGCAAGGAAGTGTCGCATTTACATTCATTTGAAGTGTAGACGAGGAATACATAACACTTCGCAAATCATACTATATCTTACCATGAAACATAGAAATGAGATGCGATTTCGCGTTTTAAGAAGCATTAGAACTCTATTGCTACGGTAGGTAGACATCTGCAAACGCTATTTCCTTGCAAAGAAGTGTCGTATTTACATTCATTTGAAGTGTAGGCGAGGAATACATAACACTTCGCAAATCATATTATATCCTACCATGAAACATGTAAATGAGATGCGATATCGCGTTTAAAGAAGCATTAGAACTCTATCGCTACGATACCTAGACATCTGCAGACGCTATTTCCTAGCAAGGAAGTGTCGCATTTACATTCATTTGAAGTGTAGACGAGGAATACATAACACTTCGCAAATCATATTATATCTTACCATGAAACATAGAAATGAGATGCGATATCGCGTTTTAAGAATCATAAGAACTCTATTGCTACCATACGTAGACATCTGCAAACGCTATTTCCTTGCAAGGAAGTGTCGCATTTACATTCATTTGAAGTGTAGACGAGGAATATATAACACATCGCAAATCATATTATATCTTACCATGAAACACAGAAATGAGATGCGATATCGCGTTTTAAGAAGCATTAGAACCCTATTGCTACGATAGGTAGACATCTGCAAAACGCTATTTCTTTGCAAGGAAGTGTCGCATTTACATTCATTTGAAGTGTAGACGAGGAATACATAACACTTCGCAAATCATATTATGTCTTACCATGAAACATAGAAATGAGATGCGATATCGCGTTTTAAGGAGCATTAGAACTCTATCGCTACGATACCTAGACATCTGCAGACGCTATTTCCTAGCAAGGAAGTGTCGCATTTACATTCATTTGAAGAGTAGACGAGGAATACATAACACTTCGCAAATCATATTATATCTTACCATGAAACATAGAAATGAGATGCGATATCGCGTTTTAAGAAGCATTAGAACCCTATTGCTACGATAGGTAGACATCTGCAAACGCTATTTCCTTGCAAGGAAGTGTCGCATTTACATTCATTTGAAGTGTAGACGAGGAATACATAACACTTCGCAAATCATATTATGTCTTACCATGAAACATAGAAATGAGATGCGATATCGCGTTTTAAGGAGCATTAGAACTCTATCGCTACGATACCTAGACATCTGCAGACGCTATTTCCTAGCAAGGAAGTGTCGCATTTACATTGATTTGAAGAGTAGACGAGGAATACATAACACTTCGCAAATCATATTATATCTTACCATGAAACATAGAAATGAGATGCGATATCGCGTTTTAAGAAGCATTAGAACCCTATTGCTACGATAGGTAGACATCTGCAAACGCTATTTCCTTGCAAGGAAGTGTCGCATTTACATTCATTTGAAGTGTGGACGAGGAATACATAACACTTCGCAAATCATATTATATCTTACCATGAAACATAGAAATGAGATGCGATATCGCGTCTTAAGGAGCATTAGAACTCTATCGCTACGATACCTAGACATCTGCAGACGCTATTTCCTAGCAAGGAAGTGTCGCATTTACATTCATTTGAAGAGTAGACGAGGAATACATAACACTTCGCAAAACATATTATATCTTACCATGAAACATAGAAATGAGATGCGATATCGCGTTTTAAGAAGCAATAGAACACTATCGCTACGATACCGAGACATCTCCAGACGCTATTTCCTAGCAAGGAAGTGCCGCATTTACATTCATTTGAAGTGTAGACGAGGAATACATAACACTTCGCAAATCATATTATATCTTACCATGAAACATAGGAATGAGATGCGTTATCGCGTTTTAAGAATCATAAGAACACTATTGCTACGATACGTAGACATCTGCAAAAGCTACTTCCCAGCAAGGAAGTGTCGCATTTACATTCATTTGAAGTGTAGACGAGGAATACATAACACTTCGCAAATCATATTATATCTTACCATGAAACATAGAAATGAGATGCGATATCGCGTTTTAAGAATCATAAGAACACTATTGCTACGATACGTAGACATCTGCAAACGCTATTTCCTAGCAAGGAAGTGTCGCATTCACATTCATTTGAAGTGTAGACGAGGAATACATAACACTTCGCAAATCATATTATATCTTACCATGAAAGACAGAAATGAGATGCGATATCGCGTTTTAAGAATCATAAGAACTCTATTTCTACGATACGTAGACAACTGCAAACGCTATTTCCTTGCAAGGAAGCGTCGCATTTACATTCATTTGAATCGTAGACGAGGAATGCATAACACTTCGCAATGAATATCATATCTTATCATGAAACATAGATATGAGATGCAATATCTCGTTTTAAGAAGCATTGGAACTCTATTGCTACGATACCTAGACATCTGCAGACGCTATTTCCTAGCAAGGAAGTGTCGCATTTACATTCATTTGAAGTGTAGACGAGGAATACATGACACTTCGCAAATCATATTATATCTTACCATGAAACATAGAAATAAGATGCAATATCGCGTTTTAAGAATTATAAGAACTCTATTGCTACGATAGGTAGACATCTGCAGACGCTATTTCCTTGCAAAGAAGTGTCGCATTTACATTCATTTGAATTGTAGACGAGGAATACATAACACTTCGCAAATCACATTATATCTTACCATGAAACATAGAAATGAGATGCGATATCGCGTTTAAAGATGCATTAGAACTCTATCGCTACGATACCTAGACATCTGCAGACGCTATTTCTTTGCAAGGAAGTGTCGCATTTACATTCATTTGAAGTGTAGACGAGGAATACATAACACTTCGCAAATCATATTATATCCTACCATGAAACATGGAAATGAGATGCGATTTCGCGTTTTAAGAAGCATTAGAACTCTATTGCTACGATACGTAGACATCTGCAACCGTTACTTCCTAGCGAGGAAGTGTCCCATTTACATTCATTTGAAGTGCAGACGAGGAATACATAACACTTCGCAAATCATATTATATCTTACCATGAAACATAGAAATGAGATGCGATATCGCGTTTTAAGAAGCATTAGAAAGCTATTGCTACGATACGTAGACATCTGCAAACGCTATTTCCTAGCGAGGAAGTGTCGCATTCACATTCATTTGAAGTGTAGACGAGGAATACATAACACTTCGCAAACCATATTATATCTTACCATGAAACATGGAAATGAGATGCGATATCGCGTTTTAAGAATCATAAGAACTCTATTGCTACGATACGTAGACAACTGCAAACGCTATTTCCTTGCATGGAAGTGTCGCATTTACATTCATTTGAGTCGCATACGAGGAATGCATAACACTTCGCAATGAATATTATATCTTATCATGAAACATAGATATGAGATGCAATATCTCGTTTTAAGAAGCATTTGAACTCTATTGCTTCGATACGTAGACATCAGCAAACGCTATTTCCTTGCAAGGAAGTGTCGCATTTACATTCATTTGAAGTGTAGACGAGGAATACATGACACGTCGCAAATCATATTATATCTTACCATGAAACATAGAAATGAAATGCGATATCGCGTTTTAAGAAGCACTAAAAATTTATTGCTACGATACGTAGACATCTGCAAACGCTATTTCTTTGCAAGGAAGTGTCGCATTTACATTCATTTGAAGTGTAGACGAGGAATACATAACACTTCGCAAATCATACTATATCTTACCATGAAACATAGAAATGAGATGCGATTTCGCGTTTTAAGAAGCATTAGAACTCTATTGCTACGGTAGGTAGACATCTGCAAACGCTATTTCCTTGCAAAGAAGTGTCGTATTTACATTCATTTGAAGTGTAGGCGAGGAATACATAACACTTCGCAAATCATATTATATCCTACCATGAAACATGTAAATGAGATGCGATATCGCGTTTAAAGAAGCATTAGAACTCTATCGCTACGATACCTAGACATCTGCAGACGCTATTTCCTAGCAAGGAAGTGTCGCATTTACATTCATTTGAAGTGTAGACGAGGAATACATAACACTTCGCAAATCATATTATATCTTACCATGAAACATAGAAATGAGATGCGATATCGCGTTTTAAGAATCATAAGAACTCTATTGCTACCATACGTAGACATCTGCAAACGCTATTTCCTTGCAAGGAAGTGTCGCATTTACATTCATTTGAAGTGTATACGAGGAATATATAACACATCGCAAATCATATTATATCTTACCATGAAACACAGAAATGAGATGCGATATCGCGTTTTAAGAAGCATTAGAACCCTATTGCTACGATAGGTAGACATCTGCAAAACGCTATTTCTTTGCAAGGAAGTGTCGCATTTACATTCATTTGAAGTGTAGACGAGGAATACATAACACTTCGCAAATCATATTATGTCTTACCATGAAACATAGAAATGAGATGCGATATCGCGTTTTAAGGAGCATTAGAACTCTATCGCTACGATACCTAGACATCTGCAGACGCTATTTCCTAGCAAGGAAGTGTCGCATTTACATTCATTTGAAGAGTAGACGAGGAATACATAACACTTCGCAAATCATATTATATCTTACCATGAAACATAGAAATGAGATGCGATATCGCGTTTTAAGAAGCATTAGAACCCTATTGCTACGATAGGTAGACATCTGCAAACGCTATTTCCTTGCAAGGAAGTGTCGCATTTACATTCATTTGAAGTGTAGACGAGGAATACATAACACTTCGCAAATCATATTATGTCTTACCATGAAACATAGAAATGAGATGCGATATCGCGTTTTAAGGAGCATTAGAACTCTATCGCTACGATACCTAGACATCTGCAGACGCTATTTCCTAGCAAGGAAGTGTCGCATTTACATTGATTTGAAGAGTAGACGAGGAATACATAACACTTCGCAAATCATATTATATCTTACCATGAAACATAGAAATGAGATGCGATATCGCGTTTTAAGAAGCATTAGAACCCTATTGCTACGATAGGTAGACATCTGCAAACGCTATTTCCTTGCAAGGAAGTGTCGCATTTACATTCATTTGAAGTGTGGACGAGGAATACATAACACTTCGCAAATCATATTATATCTTACCATGAAACATAGAAATGAGATGCGATATCGCGTCTTAAGGAGCATTAGAACTCTATCGCTACGATACCTAGACATCTGCAGACGCTATTTCCTAGCAAGGAAGTGTCGCATTTACATTCATTTGAAGAGTAGACGAGGAATACATAACACTTCGCAAAACATATTATATCTTACCATGAAACATAGAAATGAGATGCGATATCGCGTTTTAAGAAGCAATAGAACACTATCGCTACGATACCGAGACATCTCCAGACGCTATTTCCTAGCAAGGAAGTGCCGCATTTACATTCATTTGAAGTGTAGACGAGGAATACATAACACTTCGCAAATCATATTATATCTTACCATGAAACATAGGAATGAGATGCGTTATCGCGTTTTAAGAATCATAAGAACACTATTGCTACGATACGTAGACATCTGCAAAAGCTACTTCCCAGCAAGGAAGTGTCGCATTTACATTCATTTGAAGTGTAGACGAGGAATACATAACACTTCGCAAATCATATTATATCTTACCATGAAACATAGAAATGAGATGCGATATCGCGTTTTAAGAATCATAAGAACACTATTGCTACGATACGTAGACATCTGCAAACGCTATTTCCTAGCAAGGAAGTGTCGCATTCACATTCATTTGAAGTGTAGACGAGGAATACATAACACTTCGCAAATCATATTATATCTTACCATGAAAGACAGAAATGAGATGCGATATCGCGTTTTAAGAATCATAAGAACTCTATTTCTACGATACGTAGACAACTGCAAACGCTATTTCCTTGCAAGGAAGCGTCGCATTTACATTCATTTGAATCGTAGACGAGGAATGCATAACACTTCGCAATGAATATCATATCTTATCATGAAACATAGATATGAGATGCAATATCTCGTTTTAAGAAGCATTGGAACTCTATTGCTACGATACCTAGACATCTGCAGACGCTATTTCCTAGCAAGGAAGTGTCGCATTTACATTCATTTGAAGTGTAGACGAGGAATACATGACACTTCGCAAATCATATTATATCTTACCATGAAACATAGAAATAAGATGCAATATCGCGTTTTAAGAATTAGAAGAACTCTATTGCTACGATAGGTAGACATCTGCAGACGCTATTTCCTTGCAAAGAAGTGTCGCATTTACATTCATTTGAATTGTAGACGAGGAATACATAACACTTCGCAAATCACATTATATCTTACCATGAAACATAGAAATGAGATGCGATATCGCGTTTAAAGATGCATTAGAACTCTATCGCTACGATACCTAGACATCTGCAGACGCTATTTCTTTGCAAGGAAGTGTCGCATTTACATTCATTTGAAGTGTAGACGAGGAATACATAACACTTCGCAAATCATATTATATCCTACCATGAAACATGGAAATGAGATGCGATTTCGCGTTTTAAGAAGCATTAGAACTCTATTGCTACGATACGTAGACATCTGCAACCGTTACTTCCTAGCGAGGAAGTGTCCCATTTACATTCATTTGAAGTGCAGACGAGGAATACATAACACTTCGCAAATCATATTATATCTTACCATGAAACATAGAAATGAGATGCGATATCGCGTTTTAAGAAGCATTAGAAAGCTATTGCTACGATACGTAGACATCTGCAAACGCTATTTCCTAGCGAGGAAGTGTCGCATTCACATTCATTTGAAGTGTAGACGAGGAATACATAACACTTCGCAAACCATATTATATCTTACCATGAAACATGGAAATGAGATGCGATATCGCGTTTTAAGAATCATAAGAACTCTATTGCTACGATACGTAGACAACTGCAAACGCTATTTCCTTGCATGGAAGTGTCGCATTTACATTCATTTGAGTCGCATACGAGGAATGCATAACACTTCGCAATGAATATTATATCTTATCATGAAACATAGATATGAGATGCAATATCTCGTTTTAAGAAGCATTTGAACTCTATTGCTTCGATACGTAGACATCAGCAAACGCTATTTCCTTGCAAGGAAGTGTCGCATTTACATTCATTTGAAGTGTAGACGAGGAATACATGACACTTCGCAAATCATATTATGTCTTACCATGAAACATAGGAATGAGATGCGATATCGCGTTTTAAGAAGCATTAGAACACTATTGCTACGATAGGTAGACAACTGCAAACGCTATTTCCTTGCAAGGAAGTGTCGCATTTACATTCATTTGAAGTGTAGAGGAGGAATACATAACACTTCGCAAATCATATTATATCTTACCATGAAACATAGAAATGAGATGCGATATCGCGTTTTAAGAAGCATTAGAAAGCTATTGCTACGATACGTAGACATCTGCAAACGCTATTACCTAGCGAGGAGGTATCGCATTCACATTCATTTGAAGTGTAGGCGAGAAATACATAACACTTCGCAAATCATGTTATATCTTACCATGAAACATAGAAATGAGATGCGATATCGCGTTTTAAGAAGCATTAGAAAGCTATTGCTACGAGACGTAGACATCTGCAAACGTATTTTCTAGCGTGGAAGTATCGCATTCACATTCATTTGAAGTGTAGACGAGGAATACATAACACTACGCAAATCATGTTATATCTTACCATGAAACATAGAAATGAGATGCGATATCGCGTTTTAAGAAGCATTAGAAAGTTATTGCTACGATACGTAGACATATGCAAACGCTATTTCCTAGCGAGGAAGTATCGCATTCACATTCATTTGAAGTGTAGACGAGGAATACATAACACTTCGCAAATCATGTTATATCTTACCATGAAACATAGAAATGAGATGCGATATCGCGTTTTAAGAATCATATGAAGTATATTGCTACGATACGTAGACATCTGAAAACGCTATTTCCTAGCGAGGAAGTGTTGCATTCACATTCATTTGAAGTGTAGACGAGTAATACATAACACTTCGCAAATCATATTATATCTCACCATGAAACATAGAAATGAGATGCGATATCGCGTTTTAAGAAGCATTAGAAAGCTATTGCTACGATACGTAGATATCTGCAAACGCTATTTCCTAGCGAGGAAGTGTCGCATTCACATTCATTTGAAGTGTAGACGAGGAATACATAACACTTCGCAAATCATATTATATCTCACCATGAAACATAGAAATGAGATACGATATCGCGTTTTAAGAATCATAAGAACTCTATTGCTACGATACGTAGACAACTGCAAACGCTATTTCCTTGCATGGAAGTGTCGCATTTACATTCATTTGAGTCGCATACAAGGAATTCATAACACTTCGCAATGAATATTGTATCTTATCATGAAACATAGATATGAGATGCAATATCTCGTTTTAAGAAGCATTTGAACTCTATTGCTTCGATACGTAGACATCAGCAAACGCTATTTCCTTGCAAGGAAGTGTCGCATTTACCTTCATTTGAAGTGTAGTCGAGGAATACATAACACTTCGCAAATCATATTATATCTTACCATGAAACATAGAAATGAGATGCGATATCTCGTTTTAAGAAGCATTAGAACACTATTGCTACGATAGGTAGACAACTGCAAACGCTATTTCCTTGCAAGGAAGTGTCGCATTTACATTCATTTGAAGTGTAGAGGAGGAATACATAACACTTCGCAAATCATATTATATCTTACCATGAAACATAGAAATGAGATGCGATATCGCGTTTTAAGAAGCATTAGAAAGCTATTGCTACGATACGTAGACATCTGCAAACGCTATTACCTAGCGAGGAGGTATCGCATTCACATTCATTTGAAGTGTAGGCGAGAAATACATAACAATTCGCAAATCATGTTATATCTTACCATGAAACATAGAAATGAGATGCGATATCGCGTTTTAAGAAGCATTAGAAAGCTATTGCTACGATACGTAGACATCTGCAAACGCTATTTTCTAGCGTGGAAGTATCGCATTCACATTCATTTGAAGTGTAGACGAGGAATACATAACACTACGCAAATCATGTTATATCTTACCATGAAACATAGAAATGAGATGCGATATCGCGTTTTAAGAAGCATTAGAAAGCTATTGCTACGATACGTAGACATATGCAAACGCTATTTCCTAGCGAGGAAGTATCGCATTCACATTCATTTGAAGTGTAGACGAGGAATACATAACACTTGGCAAATCATGTTATATCTTACCATGAAACATAGAAATGAGATGCGATATCGCGTTTTAAGAGTCATATGAAGTCTATTGCTACGATACGTAGTCATCTGAAAACGCTATTTCCTAGCGAGGAGGTGTTGCATTCACATTCATTTGAAGTGTAGACGAGTAATACATAACACTTCGCAAATCATACTATATCTTACCATGAAACATAGAAATGAAATGCGATTTCGCGTTTTAAGAAGCATTAGAACTCTATTGCTACGGTAGGTAGACATCTGCAAACGCTATTTCCTTGCAAAGAAGTGTCGCATTTACATTCATTTGAAGTGTAGACGAGGAATACATAACATTTCGCAAATCACATTATATCTTACCATGAAACATAGAAATGAGATGCGATATCGCATTTTAAGAAGCACTAAAAATCTATTGCTACGATACATAGACATCTGCAAACGCTATTTCCTTGCTAGGAAGTGACGCATTTACACTCATTTGAATAGTAGACGAGGAATACTTGACACTTCGCAAATCATATTATATCTTACCAGGAAACGTAGAAATGGGATGCGATATCGCGTTTTAAGAAGCATTAGAAATCCATTGCTACGATACGTAGACATCTGCAAACGCTATTTCCTAGCGAGGAAGTGTCGCATTTACATTCATTTGAAGTGTAGACGAGGAATACATAACACTTCGCAAATCATATTATATCCTACCATGAAACATAGAAATGAGATGCGATATCGCGTTTTAAGAATCATAAGAACTCTATTGCTACGATACGTAGACATCTGCAAATGCTATTTCCTTGCAAGGAAGTGTCGCATTTACATTCATTTGAATCGTAGACGCGGAATGCATAACACTTCGCAATGAATATTATATCTTATCATGAAACATAGACATGAGATGCAATATCTCGTTTTAAGAAGCATTTGAACCCTATTGCTTCGATACGTAGACATCTGCAAACGCTATATCCTTGAAAGGAAGTGTCGCATTTACATTCATTTGAATCGTATACGAGAAATGCATAACACCTCGCAATGAATATTATATATTATCATGAAACATATATATGAGATGCAATATCTCGTTTTAAGAAGCATTTGAACTCTAAAGCTACGATACCTAGACATCTGCAGACGCTATTTCCTAGCAAGGAAGTGTCGCATTTACATTCATTTGAAGTGTAGACGAGGAATACATGACACTTCGCAAATCATATTATACCTTACCATGAAACATAGAAATGAGATGCGATATCGCGTTTTAAGGAGCATTAGAAATCTATTGCTACGATACGTAGACATCTGCAAACGCTATTTCTTTGCAAGGAATTGTCGCATTTACATTCATTTGAAGTGTAGACGAGGAATACATAACACTTCGCAAATCATATTATATCTTACCATGAAACATAGAAATGAGATGCGATTTCGCGTTTTAAGAAGCATTAGAACCCTATTGCTACGATACGTAGACATCTGCAAACGCTATTTCCTAGCGAGGAAGTGTCGCATTCACATTCATTTGAAGTGTAGACGAGGAATACATAACACTTCGCAAATCATATTATATCTTACCATGAAACATAGAAATGAGATGCGATATCGCATTTTAAGAAGCATTAGAACACTATCGCTACGATACCTAGACATCAGCAGACGCTATTTACTAGCAAGGAAGTGTCGCATTTACATTCATTTGAAGTGTAGACGAGGAATACATAACACTTCGCAAATCATATTATATCTTGCCATGAAACATAGAAATGAGATGCGATATCGCGTTTTAAGAATCATAAGAACTCTAATGCTACGATACGTAGACATCTGCAAACGCTATTTCCTAGCGAGGAAGTGTCGCATTCACATTCATTTGAAGTGTAGACGAGGAATACATAACACTTCGCAAATCATATTATATCTTACCATGAAACATAGAAATGAGATGCGATATCGCGTTTTAAGAAGCATTAGAAAGCTATTGCTACGATACGTAGACATCTGCAAACGCTATTACCTAGCGAGGAGGTATCGCATTCACATTCATTTGAAGTGTAGGCGAGAAATACATAACACTTCGCAAATCATGTTATATCTTACCATGAAACATAGAAATGAGATGCGATATCGCGTTTTAAGAAGCATTAGAAAGCTATTGCTACGAGACGTGGACATCTGCAAACGCTATTTTCTAGCGTGGAAGTATCGCATTCACATTCATTTGAAGTGTAGACGAGGAATACATAACACTACGCAAATCATGTTATATCTTACCATGAAACATAGAAATGAGATGCGATATCGCGTTTTAAGAAGCATTAGAAAGCTATTGCTACGATACGTAGAAATATGCAAACGCTATTTCCTAGCGAGGAAGTATCGCATTCACATTCATTTGAAGTGTAGACGAGGAATACATAACACTTCGCAAATCATATTATATCTTACCATGAAACATAGAAATGAGATGCGATATCGCGTTTTAAGAAGCATTAGAAAGCTATTGCTACGATACGTAGACATATGCAAACGCTATTTCCTAGCGAGGAAGTATCGCATTCACATTCATTTGAAGTGTAGACGAGGAATACATAACACTTCGCAAATCATGTTATATCTTACCACGAAACATAGAAATGAGATGCGATATCGCGTTTTAAGAGTCATATGAAGTCTATTGCTACGATACGTAGTCATCTGAAAACGCTATTTCCTAGCGAGGAGGTGTTGCATTCACATTCATTTGAAGTGTAGACGAGTAATACATAACACTTCGCAAATCATACTATATCTTACCATGAAACATAGAAATGAAATGCGATTTCGCGTTTTAAGAAGCATTAGAACTCTATTGCTACGGTAGGTAGACATCTGCAAACGCTATTTCCTTGCAAAGAAGTGTCGCATTTACATTCATTTGAAGTGTAGACGAGGAATACATAACATTTCGCAAATCACATTATATCTTACCATGAAACATAGAAATGAGATGCGATATCGCATTTTAAGAAGCACTAAAAATCTATTGCTACGATACATAGACATCTGCAAACGCTATTTCCTTGCTAGGAAGTGACGCATTTACACTCATTTGAATAGTAGACGAGGAATACTTGACACTTCGCAAATCATATTATATCTTACCAGGAAACGTAGAAATGGGATGCGATATCGCGTTTTAAGAAGCATTAGAAATCCATTGCTACGATACGTAGACATCTGCAAACGCTATTTCCTAGCGAGGAAGTGTCGCATTTACAATCATTTGAAGTGTAGACGAGGAATACATAACACTTCGCAAATCATATTATATCATACCATGAAACATAGAAATGAGATGCGATATCGCGTTTTAAGAATCATAAGAACTCTATTGCTACGATACGTAGACATCTGCAAATGCTATTTCCTTGCAAGGAAGTGTCGCATTTACATTCATTTGAAGTGTAGACGAGGAATACATAACACTTCGCAAATCATATTATATCCTACCATGAAACATAGAAATGAGATGCGATATCGCGTTTTAAGAATCATAAGAACTCTAATGCTACGATACGTAGACATCTGCAAACGCTATTTCCTTGCAAGGAAGTGTCGCATTTACATTCATTTGAAGTGTAGACGAGGAATACATAACACTTCGCAAATCATATTATATCCTACCATGAAACATAGAAATGAGATGCGATATCGCGTTTTAAGAATCATAAGAACTCTATTGCTACGATACGTAGACATCTGCAAATGCTATTTCCTTGCAAGGAAGTGTCGCATTTACATTCATTTGAATCGTAGACGCGGAATGCATAACACTTCGCAATGAATATTATATCTTATCATGAAACATAGATATGAGATGCAATATCTCGTTTTAAGAAGCATTTGAACCCTATTGCTTCGATACGTAGACATCTGCAAACGCTATATCCTTGAAAGGAAGTGTCGCATTTACATTCATTTGAATCGTATACGAGGAATGCATAACACCTCGCAATGAATATTATATATTATCATGAAACATATATATGAGATGCAATATCTCGTTTTAAGAAGCATTTGAACTCTAAAGCTACGATACCTAGACATCTGCAGACGCTATTTCCTAGCAAGGAAGTGTCGCATTTACATTCATTTGAAGTGTAGACGAGGAATACATGACACTTCGCAAATCATATTATACCTTACCATGAAACATAGAAATGAGATGCGATATCGCGCTTTAAGGAGCATTAGAAATCTATTGCTACGATACGTAGACATCTGCAAACGCTATTTCTTTGCAAGGAATTGTCGCATTTACATTCATTTGAAGTGTAGACGAGGAATACATAACACTTCGCAAATCATATTATATCTTGCCATGAAACATAGAAATGAGATGCGATATCGCGTTTTAAGAATCATAAGAACTCTAATGCTACGATACGTAGACATCTGCAAACGCTATTTCCTAGCGAGGAAGTGTCGCATTCACATTCATTTGAAGTGTAGACGAGGAATACATAACACTTCGCAAATCATATTATATCTTACCATGAAACATAGAAATGAGATGCGATATCGCGTTTTAAGAAGCATTAGAAAGCTATTGCTACGATACGTAGACATCTGCAAACGCTATTACCTAGCGAGGAGGTATCGCATTCACATTCATTTGAAGTGTAGGCGAGAAATACATAACACTTCGCAAATCATGTTATATCTTACCATGAAACATAGAAATGAGATGCGATATCGCGTTTTAAGAAGCATTAGAAAGCTATTGCTACGAGACGTGGACATCTGCAAACGCTATTTTCTAGCGTGGAAGTATCGCATTCACATTCATTTGAAGTGTAGACGAGGAATACATAACACTACGCAAATCATGTTATATCTTACCATGAAACATAGAAATGAGATGCGATATCGCGTTTTAAGAAGCATTAGAAAGCTATTGCTACGATACGTAGAAATATGCAAACGCTATTTCCTAGCGAGGAAGTATCGCATTCACATTCATTTGAAGTGTAGACGAGGAATACATAACACTTCGCAAATCATATTATATCTTACCATGAAACATAGAAATGAGATGCGATATCGCGTTTTAAGAAGCATTAGAAAGCTATTGCTACGATACGTAGACATATGCAAACGCTATTTCCTAGCGAGGAAGTATCGCATTCACATTCATTTGAAGTGTAGACGAGGAATACATAACACTTCGCAAATCATGTTATATCTTACCACGAAACATAGAAATGAGATGCGATATCGCGTTTTAAGAGTCATATGAAGTCTATTGCTACGATACGTAGTCATCTGAAAACGCTATTTCCTAGCGAGGAGGTGTTGCATTCACATTCATTTGAAGTGTAGACGAGTAATACATAACACTTCGCAAATCATACTATATCTTACCATGAAACATAGAAATGAAATGCGATTTCGCGTTTTAAGAAGCATTAGAACTCTATTGCTACGGTAGGTAGACATCTGCAAACGCTATTTCCTTGCAAAGAAGTGTCGCATTTACATTCATTTGAAGTGTAGACGAGGAATACATAACATTTCGCAAATCACATTATATCTTACCATGAAACATAGAAATGAGATGCGATATCGCATTTTAAGAAGCACTAAAAATCTATTGCTACGATACATAGACATCTGCAAACGCTATTTCCTTGCTAGGAAGTGACGCATTTACACTCATTTGAATAGTAGACGAGGAATACTTGACACTTCGCAAATCATATTATATCTTACCAGGAAACGTAGAAATGGGATGCGATATCGCGTTTTAAGAAGCATTAGAAATCCATTGCTACGATACGTAGACATCTGCAAACGCTATTTCCTAGCGAGGAAGTGTCGCATTTACAATCATTTGAAGTGTAGACGAGGAATACATAACACTTCGCAAATCATATTATATCCTACCATGAAACATAGAAATGAGATGCGATATCGCGTTTTAAGAATCATAAGAACTCTATTGCTACGATACGTAGACATCTGCAAATGCTATTTCCTTGCAAGGAAGTGTCGCATTTACATTCATTTGAAGTGTAGACGAGGAATACATAACACTTCGCAAATCATATTATATCCTACCATGAAACATAGAAATGAGATGCGATATCGCGTTTTAAGAATCATAAGAACTCTAATGCTACGATACGTAGACATCTGCAAACGCTATTTCCTTGCAAGGAAGTGTCGCATTTACATTCATTTGAAGTGTAGACGAGGAATACATAACACTTCGCAAATCATATTATATCCTACCATGAAACATAGAAATGAGATGCGATATCGCGTTTTAAGAATCATAAGAACTCTATTGCTACGATACGTAGACATCTGCAAATGCTATTTCCTTGCAAGGAAGTGTCGCATTTACATTCATTTGAATCGTAGACGCGGAATGCATAACACTTCGCAATGAATATTATATCTTATCATGAAACATAGATATGAGATGCAATATCTCGTTTTAAGAAGCATTTGAACCCTATTGCTTCGATACGTAGACATCTGCAAACGCTATATCCTTGAAAGGAAGTGTCGCATTTACATTCATTTGAATCGTATACGAGGAATGCATAACACCTCGCAATGAATATTATATATTATCATGAAACATATATATGAGATGCAATATCTCGTTTTAAGAAGCATTTGAACTCTAAAGCTACGATACCTAGACATCTGCAGACGCTATTTCCTAGCAAGGAAGTGTCGCATTTACATTCATTTGAAGTGTAGACGAGGAATACATGACACTTCGCAAATCATATTATACCTTACCATGAAACATAGAAATGAGATGCGATATCGCGCTTTAAGGAGCATTAGAAATCTATTGCTACGATACGTAGACATCTGCAAACGCTATTTCTTTGCAAGGAATTGTCGCATTTACATTCATTTGAAGTGTAGACGAGGAATACATAACACTTCGCAAATCATATTATATCTTACCATGAAACATAGAAATGAGATGCGATTTCGCGTTTTAAGAAGCATTAGAACACTATTGCTACGATAGGTAGACAACTGAAAACGCTATTTCCTTGCAAGGAAGTGTCGCATTTACATTCATTTGAAGTGTAGAGGAGGAATACATAACACTTCGCAAATCATATTATATCTTACCATGAAACATAGAAATGAGATGCGATATCGCGTTTTAAGAAGCATTAGAAAGCTATTGCTACGATACGTAGACATCTGCAAACGCTATTACCTAGCGAGGAGGTATCGCATTCACATTCATTTGAAGTGTAGGCGAGAAATACATAACAATTCGCAAATCATGTTATATCTTACCATGAAACATAGAAATGAGATGCGATATCGCGTTTTAAGAAGCATTAGAAAGCTATTGCTACGATACGTAGACATCTGCAAACGCTATTTTCTAGCGTGGAAGTATCGCATTCACATTCATTTGAAGTGTAGACGAGGAATACATAACACTACGCAAATCATGTTATATCTTACCATGAAACATAGAAATGAGATGCGATATCGCGTTTTAAGAAGCATTAGAAAGCTATTGCTACGATACGTAGACATATGCAAACGCTATTTCCTAGCGAGGAAGTATCGCATTCACATTCATTTGAAGTGTAGACGAGGAATACATAACACTTCGCAAATCATGTTATATCTTACCATGAAACATAGAAATGAGATGCGATATCGCGTTTTAAGAGTCATATGAAGTCTATTGCTACGATACGTAGTCATCTGAAAACGCTATTTCCTAGCGAGGAGGTGTTGCATTCACATTCATTTGAAGTGTAGACGAGTAATACATAACACTTCGCAAATCATACTATATCTTACCATGAAACATAGAAATGAAATGCGATTTCGCGTTTTAAGAAGCATTAGAACTCTATTGCTACGGTAGGTAGACATCTGCAAACGCTATTTCCTTGCAAAGAAGTGTCGCATTTACATTCATTTGAAGTGTAGACGAGGAATACATAACATTTCGCAAATCACATTATATCTTACCATGAAACATAGAAATGAGATGCGATATCGCATTTTAAGAAGCACTAAAAGTCTATTGCTACGATACATAGACATCTGCAAACGCTATTTCCTTGCTAGGAAGTGACGCATTTACACTCATTTGAATAGTAGACGAGGAATACTTGACACTTCGCAAATCATATTATATCTTACCAGGAAACGTAGAAATGGGATGCGATATCGCGTTTTAAGAAGCATTAGAAATCCATTGCTACGATACGTAGACATCTGCAAACGCTATTTCCTAGCGAGGAAGTGTCGCATTTACATTCATTTGAAGTGTAGACGAGGAATACATAACACTTCGCAAATCATATTATATCCTACCATGAAACATAGAAATGAGATGCGATATCGCGTTTTAAGAATCATAAGAACTCTATTGCTACGATACGTAGACATCTGCAAATGCTATTTCCTTGCAAGGAAGTGTCGCATTTACATTCATTTGAATCGTAGACGCGGAATGCATAACACTTCGCAATGAATATTATATCTTATCATGAAACATAGATATGAGATGCAATATCTCGTTTTAAGAAGCATTTGAACCCTATTGCTTCGATACGTAGACATCTGCAAACGCTATATCCTTGAAAGGAAGTGTCGCATTTACATTCATTTGAATCGTATACGAGGAATGCATAACACCTCGCAATGAATATTATATATTATCATGAAACATATATATGAGATGCAATATCTCGTTTTAAGAAGCATTTGAACTCTAAAGCTACGATACCTAGACATCTGCAGACGCTATTTCCTAGCAAGGAAGTGTCGCATTTACATTCATTTGAAGTGTAGACGAGGAATACATGACACTTCGCAAATCATATTATACCTTACCATGAAACATAGAAATGAGATGCGATATCGCGTTTTAAGGAGCATTAGAAATCTATTGCTACGATACGTAGACATCTGCAAACGCTATTTCTTTGCAAGGAATTGTCGCATTTACATTCATTTGAAGTGTAGACGAGGAATACATAACACTTCGCAAATCATATTATATCTTACCATGAAACATAGAAATGAGATGCGATTTCGCGTTTTAAGAAGCATTAGAACCCTATTGCTACGATAGGTAGACATCTGCAAGCGCTATTTCCTTGCAAAGAAGTGTCGCATTTACATTCATTTGAAGTGTAGACGAGGAATACATAACACTTCGCAAATCATATTATATCTTACCATGGAACATGGAAATGAGATGCGATATCGCGTTTAAAGAAGCATTAGAAAGCTATTGCTACGATACGTAGACATCTGCAAACGCTATTTCCTAGCGAGGAAGTGTCGCATTCACATTCATTTGAAGTGTAGACGAGGAATACATAACACTTCGCAAATCATATTATATCTTACCATGAAACATAGAAATGAGATGCGATATCGCGTTTTAAGAAGCATTAGAAAGCTATTGCTACGATACGTAGAAATATGCAAACGCTATTTCCTAGCGAGGAAGTATCGCATTCACATTCATTTGAAGTGTAGACGAGGAATACATAACACTTCGCAAATCATATTATATCTTACCATGAAACATAGAAATGAGATGCGATATCGCGTTTTAAGAAGCATTAGAAAGCTATTGCTACGATACGTAGACATATGCAAACGCTATTTCCTAGCGAGGAAGTATCGCATTCACATTCATTTGAAGTGTAGACGAGGAAATACATAACACTTCGCAAATCATGTTATATCTTACCACGAAACATAGAAATGAGATGCGATATCGCGTTTTAAGAGTCATATGAAGTCTATTGCTACGATACGTAGTCATCTGAAAACGCTATTTCCTAGCGAGGAGGTGTTGCATTCACATTCATTTGAAGTGTAGACGAGTAATACATAACACTTCGCAAATCATACTATATCTTACCATGAAACATAGAAATGAAATGCGATTTCGCGTTTTAAGAAGCATTAGAACTCTATTGCTACGGTAGGTAGACATCTGCAAACGCTATTTCCTTGCAAAGAAGTGTCGCATTTACATTCATTTGAAGTGTAGACGAGGAATACATAACATTTCGCAAATCACATTATATCTTACCATGAAACATAGAAATGAGATGCGATATCGCATTTTAAGAAGCACTAAAAATCTATTGCTACGATACATAGACATCTGCAAACGCTATTTCCTTGCTAGGAAGTGACGCATTTACACTCATTTGAATAGTAGACGAGGAATACTTGACACTTCGCAAATCATATTATATCTTACCAGGAAACGTAGAAATGGGATGCGATATCGCGTTTTAAGAAGCATTAGAAATCCATTGCTACGATACGTAGACATCTGCAAACGCTATTTCCTAGCGAGGAAGTGTCGCATTTACAATCATTTGAAGTGTAGACGAGGAATACATAACACTTCGCAAATCATATTATATCCTACCATGAAACATAGAAATGAGATGCGATATCGCGTTTTTAAGAATCATAAGAACTCTATTGCTACGATACGTAGACATCTGCAAATGCTATTTCCTTGCAAGGAAGTGTCGCATTTACATTCATTTGAAGTGTAGACGAGGAATACATAACACTTCGCAAATCATATTATATCTTGCCATGAAACATAGAAATGAGATGCGATATCGCGTTTTAAGAAGCATTAGAAATCTATTGCTACGATACGTAGACATCTGCAAACGCTATTTCCTAGCGAGGAAGTGTCGCATTCACATTCATTTGAAGTGTAGACGAGGAATACATAACACTTCGCAAATCATATTATATCTTACCATGGAACATAGAAATGAGATGCGATATCGCGTTTTAAGAAGCATTAGAACACTATCGCTACGATACCTAGACATCAGCAGACGCTATTTACTAGCAAGGAAGTGTCGCATTTACATTCATTTGAAGTGTAGACGAGAAATACATAACACTTCGCAAATCATATTATATCTTACTATGAAACATAGAAATGAGATGCGATATCGCGTTCTAAGAAGCATTAGAACACTATCGCTACGATACCTAGACATCAGCAGACGCTATTTACTAGCATGGAAGTGTCGCATTTACATTCATTTGAAGTGTAGACGAGGAATACATAACACTTCGCAAATCATATTATATCTTGCCATGAAACATAGAAATGAGATGCGATATCGCGTTTTAAGAAGCATTAGAAATCCATTGCTACGATACGTAGACATCTGCAAACGCTATTTCCTAGCGAGGAAGTGTCGCATTTACATTCATTTGAAGTGTAGACGAGGAATACATAACACTTCGCAAATCATATTATATCCTACCATGAAACATGGAAATGAGATGCGATATCGCGTTTTAAGAATCATAAGAACTCTAATGCTACGATACGTAGACATCTGCAAACGCTATTACCTTCCAAGGAAGTGTCGCATTAAATTCATTTGAATCGTAGACGCGGAATGCATAACACTTCGCAATGAATATTATATCTTATCATGAAACATAGATATGAGATGCAATATCTCGTTTTAAGAAGCATTTGAACCCTATTGCTTCGATACGTAGACATCTGCAAACGCTATATCCTTGAAAGGAAGTGTCGCATTTACATTCATTTGAATCGTATACGAGGAATGCATAACACTTCGCAATGAATATTATATATTATCATGAAACATATATATGAGATGCAATATCTCGTTTTAAGAAGCATTTGAACTCTAAACCTACGATACCTAGACATCTGCAGACGCTATTTCCTAGCAAGGAAGTGTCGCATTTACATTCATTTGAAGTGTAGACGAGGAGTACATGACACTTCGCAAATCATATTATACCTTACCATGAAACATAGAAATGAGATGCGATATCGCGTTTTAAGGAGCATTAGAAATCTATTGCTACGATACGTAGACATCTGCAAACGCTATTTCTTTGCAAGGAAGTGTCGCATTTACATTCATTTGAAGTGTAGACGAGGAATACGTAACACTTCGCAATTCATATTATATCTTACCATGAAACATAGAAATGAGATGCGATTTCGCGTTTTAAGAAGCATTAGAACCCTATTGCTACGATAGGTAGACATCTGCAAGCGCTATTTCCTTGCAAAGAAGTGTCGCATTTACATTCATTTGAAGTGTAGACGAGGAATACATAACATTTCGCAAATCATATTATATCTTACCATGAAACATAGAAATGATATGCGATATCGCGTTTTAAGAAGCATAAGAACACTATCGCTACGATACCTAGACATCAGCAGACGCTATTTCCTAGCGAGGAAGTGTCGCATTTACATTCATTTGAAGTGTAGACGAGGAATACATAACACTTCGCAAATCATATTATATCTTACTATGAAACATAGAAATGAGATGCGATATCGCGTTCTAAGAAGCATTAGAACACTATCGCTACGATACCTAGACATCAGCAGACGCTATTTACTAGCATGGAAGTGTCGCATTTACATTCATTTGAAGTGTAGACGAGGAATACATAACACTTCGCAAATCATATTATATCTTGCCATGAAACATAGAAATGAGATGCGATATCGCGTTTTAAGAAGCATTAGAAATCCATTGCTACGATACGTAGACATCTGCAAACGCTATTTCCTAGCGAGGAAGTGTCGCATTTACATTCATTTGAAGTGTAGACGAGGAATACATGACACTTCGCAAATCATATTATACCTTACCATGAAACATAGAAATGAGATGCGATATCGCGTTTTAAGCAGCATTAGAAATCTATTGCTACGATACGTAGACATCTGCAAACGCTATTTCTTTGCAAGGAAGTGTCGCATTTACATTCATTTGAAGTGTAGACGAGGAATACATAACATTTCGCAAATCATATTATATCTTACCATGAAACATAGAAATGAGATGCGATATCGCGTTTTAAGAATCATAAGAACTCTATTGCTACGATACGTAGACATCTGCAAACGCTATTTCCTTGCAAGGAAGTGTCGCATTTACATTCATTTGAATCGTAGACGCGGAATGCATAACACTTCGCAATGAATATTATATCTTATCATGAAACATAGATATGAGATGCAATATCTCGTTTTAAGAAGCATTTGAACCCTATTGCTTCGATACGTAGACATCTGCAAACGCTATATCCTTGAAAGGAAGTGTCGCATTTACATTCATTTGAATCGTATACGAGGAATGCATAACACTTCGCAATGAATATTATATATTATCATGAAACATATATATGAGATGCAATATCTCGTTTTAAGAAGCATTTGAACTCTAAAGCTACGATACCTAGACATCTGCAGACGCTATTTCCTAGCAAGGAAGTGTCGCATTTACATTCATTTGAAGTGTAGACGAGGAACACATGACACTTCGCAAATCATATTATACCTTACCATGAAACATAGAAATGAGATGCGATATCGCGTTTTAAGTAGCATTAGAAATCTATTGCTACGATACGTAGACATCTGCAAACGCTATTTCTTTGCAAGGAAGTGTCGCATTTACATTCATTTGAAGTGTAGACGAGGAATACATAACACTTCGCAATTCATATTATATCTTACCATGAAACATAGAAATGAGATGCGATTTCGCGTTTTAAGAAGCATTAGAACCCTATTGCTACGATAGGTAGACATCTGCAAGCGCTATTTCCTTGCAAAGAAGTGTCGCATTTACATTCATTTGAAGTGTAGACGAGGAATACATAACACTTCGCAAATCATATTATATCTTACCATGAAACATAGAAATGATATGCGATATCGCGTTTTAAGAAGCATAAGAACACTATCTCTACGATACCTAGACATCAGCAGACGCTATTTCCTAGCGAGGAAGTGTCGCATTTACATTCATTTGAAGTGTAGACGAGGAATACATAACACTTCGCAAATCATATTATATCTTACCATGAAACATGGAAATGAGATGCGATATCGCGTTTAAAGAAGCATTAGAAAGCTATTGCTACGATACGTAGACATCTGCAAACGCTATTTTCTAGCGAGGAAGTGTCGCATTCACATTCATTTGAAGTGTAGACGAGGAATACATAACACTTCGCAAATCATATTATATCTTACCATGGAACATAGAAATGAGATGCGATATCGCGTTTTAAGAAGCAGTAGAACACTATCGCTACGATACCTAGACATCAGCAGACGCTATTTACTAGCAAGGAAGTGTCGCATTTACATTCACTTGAAGTGTAGACGAGAAATACATAACACTTCGCAAATCATATTATATCTTACTATGAAACATAGAAATGAGATGCGATATCGCGTTCTAAGAAGCATTAGAACACTATCGCTACGATACCTAGACATCAGCAGACGCTATTTACTAGCATGGAAGTGTCGCATTTACATTCATTTGAAGTGTAGACGAGGAATACATAACACTTCGCAAATCATATTATATCTTGCCATGAAACATAGAAATGAGATGCGATATCGCGTTTAAAGAATCATAAGAACTCTATTGCTACGATACGTAGACAACTGCAAACGCTATTTCCTTGCAAGGAAGTGTCGCATTTACGTTCATTTGAATCGTAGACGCGGAATGCATAACACTTCGCAATGAATATTATATCTTATCATGAAACATAGATATGAGATGCAATATCTCGTTTTAAGAAGCATTTGAACCCTATTGCTTCGATACGTAGACATCTGCAAACGCTATATCCTTGAAAGGAAGTGTATCATTTACATTCATTTGAATCGTATACGAGGAATGCATAACACTTCGCAATGAATATTATATATTATCATGAAACATATATATGAGATGCAATATCTCGTTTTAAGAAGCATTTGAACTCTAAAGCTACGATACCTAGACATCTGCAGACGCTATTTCCTAGCAAGGAAGTGTCGCATTTACATTCATTTGAAGTGTAGACGAGGAATACATGACACTTCGCAAATCATATTATACCTTACCATGAAACATAGAAATGAGATGCGATATCGCGTCTTAAGAAGCATTAGAAAACTATTGCTACGATAGGTAGATATCTGCTAACGCTATCTCCTTGCAAGGAAGTGTCGCATTTACATTCATTTGATGTGTAGACGAGGAATACATAACACTTCGCAAATCATGTTATATCTTACCATGAAACATAGAAATGAGATGCGATATCGCGCCTTAAGAAGCATTAGAAATCTATAGCTACGATACGTAGACATCTGCAAACGCTATTTCCTTGCAAGGAAGTGTCGCATTTTCATTCATTTGAAGTGTAGACGAGGAATACATGACACTTCGCAAATCATATTATATCTTACCATGAAACATAGAAATGAGATGCGATGTCGCGTTTTAAGAAGCATTAGAACACTATTTCTACGATATGTAGACATCTGCAAACGCTATTTCCTTGCAAGGAAGTGTCGCATTTACATTCATTTGAAGTGTAGACGAGGAATACATAACTCTTCGCAAATCATATTATATCTTACCATGAAACATAGAAATGAGATGCGATATCGCGTTTTAAGAAGCATTAGAACTCTATCGCTACGATACCTAGACATCTGCAGACGCTATTTCCTTGCAAGGAAGTGTTGCATTTACATTCATTTGAAGTGTAGACGAGGAATACATAGCTCTTCGTAAATCATATTATATCTTACCATGAAACATAGAAATGTGATGCGATATCGCGTTTTAAGAAGCATTTGAAAGCTATTGCTACGATACGTAGACATCTGCAGACGCTATTTCCTAGCAAGGAAGTGTCGCATTTACATTCATTTGAAGTGTAGACGAGGAATACATAGCTCTTCGCAAATCATATTATATCTTACCATGAACATAGAAATGAGATGCGATATCGCGTTTTAAGAAGCATCAGAAAGCTATTGCTACGATACGTAGACATCTGCAAACGCTATTTCCTAGCGAGGAAGTATCGCATTCACATTCATTTGAAGTGTAGACGAGGAATACATGACACTTCGCAAATCATGTTATATCTTACCATGAAACATAGAAATGAGATGCGATATCGCGTTTTAAGAAGCATTCTAAATCTATTGCTACGATACGTAGACATCTGCAAACGCTATTACCTTGCTAGGAAGTGTTGCATTTACATTCATTTGAAGTGTAGACGAAGAATACATGACACTTCGCAAATCATATTATATCTTACCATGAAACATAGAAATGAGATGCGATATCGCGTTTTAAGGAGCATTAGATATCTATTGCTACGATACGTAGACATCTGCAAACGCTATTTCTTTGCAACGAAGTGTCGCATTTACATTCTTTTGAAGTGAATACGAGGTATACATGAAACTTCGCAATGAATACTATATCTTATCATGAAACATAGCAGTGAGATGCTACATCTCGTTTTAAGAAGCATTGGAACTGTATTGCTACGATACGTAGACATCTGCAAACGCTATTTCCTAGCATGGAAGTGTCGCACTTACATTCCATTGAAGTGAATACGAGGTATACATAACATTACACAATGAATATTATATCTTATTACGAAACATAGAAATGAAATACGACATCTCGTTTTAAGAAGCATTAGAACTCTATTGCTACGATACGTAGACATCTGCAAACGCCATTTCCTAGCATGGAAATATCGCACTTACATTCCATTGAAGTGAATACGAGGTATACATAACATTACACAATGAATATTATACCTTATCACGAATCATAGAAATGAAATGCGACATCTCGTTTTAAGTAGCATTAGAACTCTATTGCTACGATACGTAGACATATGCAAACGCTATTTCCTAGCATGGAAGTGTCGCATTTACATTCTTTTCAAGTGAATACGAGATATACATGACACTTCGCAATGAATATTATATGTTATCATGAAACATAGGAATGAGTTACGATATCGCGTTTTGAGGTGAATTAGAACTCTATTGCTACGATACGTAGACATCTGCAAACGCTATTTCCTAGCATGGAAGTGTCGCATTTAAATTCTTGTGATGTGAGTACGAGGTATACATGACACTTCGCAAAGAATATTATATCTTGTCATGAAACGTAGAAATGAAGTGGTATATCGCGGTTTGAGAAGCATTAGAACTCTATTGCTAATATACGTAGATATCTGCAAACTCTATTTCCTGGCAAGGAAATGTCGCACTTACATTCCATTGAAGTGAATACGAGGTATACATAACATTACACAATGAATATTATATCTTATTACAAAACATAGAAATGAAATGCGACATCTCGTTTTAAGAAGCATTAGAACTCTATAGCTATGATACGCTGACATCTGCAAATGCTATTTCCTAGCATTGAAGTTTCGCATTTACATTCCTTTGAAGTGAATACGAGATATACATGACACTTCGCAATGAATATTATATCGTATCATGAAACGTAGAAGTGAGATGCGATATGGCGTTTTAAGAAGAATTAGAACTCTATTGCTACGATACGTAGACATCTGCAAACGCTATTTCCTAGCATGGAAGTGTCGCATTTACATTCGTTTGAAGTGAATACGAGGTATACATGACACGTCGCAATGAATATTATATCTTATCATGAAACATAGAAGTAAGATGCGATATCGCGTTTTAAGAAGCACTAGAACTCTATTGCTACGATTCGTAGACATCTGCAAACGCTATTACCTAGCATGGGAGTGTCGCATTTACATTCCTTTGAAGTGAATATGAGGTATACATGACACGTCGCAATGAATATTATATCTTATCACGAAACATAGAAATGAGATGCGATATCGCGTTTTGAGAAGCATTAGATCTCCATTGCTACGATAGGTAGATATCTGCAAACAATATTTCCTGGCAAGGAAGTGTCGCACTTACATCCTTTTGAAGTGAATACGAGGTATACATAACACTTTGCAATGAATATTATATCGTATCATGAAACGTAGAAGTGAGATGCGATATGGCGTTTTAAGAAGAATTAGAACTCTATTGTTACGATACGTAGACATCTGCAAACGCTTTTTCCTAGCATGGAAGTGTCGCATTTACATTCTTGTGAAGTGAAATCGAAGTATACATGACACTTCGCAATGAATATTATATCTTATCATGAAACATAGAAGTGAGATGCGAAATCGCGTTCTAAGAAGCATTAGAACTCAATTGCTACGATACGTGGACATCTGCAAACGCTATTTCCTAGCATGGAAGTGTCGTATTTACATTCGTTTGAAGTGAATACGAGGTATACATGACACGTCGCAATGAATATTATATCTTATCATGAAACATAGAAGTAAGATGCGATATCGCGTTTTAAGAAGCACTAGAACTCTATTGCTACGATTCGTAGACATCTGCAACCGCTATTTCCTAGCATGGAAGTGTCGCATTTACATTCGTTTGAAGTGAATACGAGGTATACATGACACGTCGCAATGAATATTATATCTTATCATGAAACATAGAAGTAAGATGCGATATCGCGTTTTAAGAAGCACTAGAACTCTATTGCTACGATTCGTAGACATCTGCAACCGCTATTTCCTAGTATGGAAGTGTCGCATTTACATTCGTTTGAAGTGAATACGAGGTATACATGACACGTCGCAATGAATATTATATCTTATCATGAAACATAGAAGTAAGATGCGATATCGCGTTTTAAGAAGCACTAGAACTCTATTGCTACGATTCGCAGACATCTGCAAACGCTATTACCTAGCATGGGAGTGTCGCATTTACATTCTTTTGAAGTGAATACGAGGTATACATGACACTTCGCAATGAATATTATACCTTATCACGAAACATAGAAATGAGATGCGATATCGCGACTTAAAAAGCATTAGAACTCCATTGCTACGACACGTAGACATTTGCAAACGCTATTTAATAGCAAGGAAGTGTCGCATTTACATTCATATGATGTGCACACGAGGAATACATAAGACTTCGTAATGAATATTATATGTTATCATGAAACATGGAAATGAGGAGCGATATCGCGTCTTAAGAAGCATTAGAACTCTATTGCTACGATACGTAGACATCTGCAAACGCTATTTCCTAGGAAGGAAGTATCGTATTTACATTCATTTGAAGTGTAGGCGAGATATACATAACACTGAACAATGAATATTATATCTTATGATGAAACATAGAAATGAGATGCGATATGGCGATTCAAGAAGCATTAGAGCTCTATTTCTTCGATACGTAGATATCTACCTTATTTCCTAGCAAGGAAGTGTCGCATTTACATTCTTTTGAAGTGAATACGAGGTGTCACGTCCGGCGAAACTATTTTCCGTTGCTCCGGAGGCTTTACGACACGAGCCTATTTTTCGGTAATTCGGTCCGCGGGAACGCGTTAAGACGGGGTCCGACAATTTCGGCTGACGCAACACTAGCGAAAACACTCGCGATAATAAGGGAATGACCCTACCTTTCGATGACTTCCCTCTCGATTTGTACGTAGAAACGGCGTGGATGATCGTTCGCTGGGATCGTAGCGGATTTCGTTCTGTTGGCTGCTACGGAAATCTTGATCAGTCGCCAGCGAAGACGAGGACGGCGGTGGGAATTCAGCGATGATGCTGAATGTGGCAGAATCGGCGTGATGCGTCGTGGTGTCTGGATCGGAAGCGTCGACGGTCGCTTCGAAAAGCGGCGTCTGGACTGGTGCGAAGGCAGGTCGCTGGTATACGAGGAATCTCGGAACTCCCTCCAAATATTCACGCACAAGTGATCGTATGAAATTCTTCATACTCGCACGTCGCGTTCTTCGCAAACCGGAAGCACGATTCATTCACCAGGTTTTTCTGTACTTTCGACTAAGATCTGAAGGATAAGCGGCGGTCTCAACGTCACAAAGCCGATTTCTATAGTCCTTCCATTTGATGAAGAGCAACCCCAGTTGTATGGAAGAACCCGTGGAAGAATTCGTAGTTAAATGTAATGTTAAAAGTAGAACTAGTATTGTTAACACTTGATAAAATTAATGGATGTGGAAATAGTAGACTTGGTAAAAGAACTTGTACTTGAATATAGTAAAAGTAAAAATAAAATATATTCTTGGTTTAAAGTATACAAGAACTGGAATTATTCTAAGACTAAGACTAAGTTAAAATGGAAATAGAAATACGATGCCTGAACCCCACATTGAGGTGGCTAACGATCTAGAACTAGAGGTTTCGACTCCTCGGTAGGAGATCTCGAGTCAGAGTGTGTGCTCTGGAGACGCATCTCTGACCTCCTCGGTTCGCGGGGCGCTACGGTCGCGGACGCTCGTGGTAGGGAGATCGCGGTCCCGCGAGTGGGGGACTCGCGTCTCGAGGCGGAGAGCGCGCGGTCCAGCGAGTGGGGACTCGCGGCTCGTGGTGGGGCCAGCAGCGCATGCCGCTTGCCGGACTCATCTTACTTAGTGTAACTTAGATCTAGGAATTCTTATATATGCGTCATGATATGGTATGTATGTCCTAGCTTAGAAGTAATATATATGTTCTAGCAGATCCTGTTCCCGGAATTGGAAAAGACCCCATTCAGGTGATGGGCTGCGGCTACATCTTCCTGCAGGACGGAACCCTCGGTGCGAGGGAGATAGGGCTGCCCGACCTTGGTGCGGGCGAGACAGGTATACTCGGTGGTGCGAGTGAGACACTGGTGCCCGGTACGAGCGAGACAGGTATACTCGGCGGTGCGAGTGAGGCAGCGGAACTCGGTGTGAGTGAGCGCGTGCAGGTATGCGCGCGCGAACACTTCCAGTTGCTGGTTCTGCAGGCAAGCTTGGCTGGTTGCATGCATCCAGAGGTTGATGCTGGGGGGTGCGAGGAGGTTCCTTTCTAGGAAATTACGTTCCCAGATATCTCTGTATCGAAGCTATAGAGTACTAATGCCCCTTAAAACGCCATATCGCATCTCATTTCTATGTTTCGTGATAAGATATAATATTCATTGCGAAGTGTCATGTATTCCTCGTATTCACTTCAAAAGAATGTAAATGCAACACTCCCTTGCTAGGAAATAGCGTTTGCAGATGTCTACGTATCGTAGCAATAGAGTTCTTATGCTGCTTAAATCGCGATATCGCAACTCATTTCTATATTTCGTGATAAGAGATAATATTCATTGCGAAGTGTCATGTACACCTCGCATTCACTACAAAAGAATGTAAATGCGACGCTTCCATGCTAGGAAATAGCGTCTGCAGATGTCTACGTATCGTAGCAATAGAGATCTAATGCTGCTTAAGTCGTGATATCGCATCTCATTTCTATGTTTCGTGATAAGATATAATATGCATTGCGAACTGTCATGTATACCTCGTATTCACTTCAAAAGAATGTAAATGCGACACTTCCATGCTAGGAAATAGCGTTTGCAGATGTCTCCGCGCCGAGGCCATAGAGATTTCATGCTTCTTACAACGCGATATCGCATTTCTCTTCTATGTTTCATGATAAGATACAATATTCATTGCGAAGTGTCATGTATACCTCGTATTCACTTCAAAAGAATGTAAACGCAACACTTCCTTGCTAGGCAATAGCGTTTGCAGATGCCTGAGTATCGTAGCAATAGAGTTCTAATGCTACTTAAATCGCTATATCGCATCTCATTTATATGTTTCGTGATAAGACATAATATTCATTGCGAAGTGTCACGTATACCTCGTATTCACTTCAACAGAATGTAAGTGCGACACTTCCATGCTAGGAAATAGCGTTTGCAGATGTCTCCGCATCGAGGCCATAGAGTTCTAATGCTTCATAAATTGCGATACCGCATCTCCCTTCTATGTTTCATGATAAGATATAATAGTCATTGCGAAGTGTCATGTATACCACGTGTTCACTACAAAAGAATGTAAATGCGACACTTCCATGCTAGGAAATAGCGTCTGCAGATGTCTACGGGTCGAGGCAATAGAGTTCAAATGCTTCTTAAAACGCGATATCACATCTCATTTCTATGCTTCATGATAAGATATAATATTCATTGCGAAGTGTCATGTATACCTCGTATTCACTTCAAAAAATGTAATTGCGACGTTTCCATCCTAGGAAATAGCGTTTGCAGATGTATATGTAACGTAGCAATAGAGTCCTAATGCTTCTTAAAACAAGATGTCACATTTGATTTCTATGTTTGGTGATAAGATATAATATTCATTGCGAAATGTCATGTATACCTCGTATTCACTCCAATCGAATGTAAATGCGACAATTCCTTGCTAGGAAATAGCGTTTGCAGATGCTTGAGTATCGTAGCAATAGGGTTCTAATGCGTCTAAGATCGCGATATCGCATCTCATTTCTATGTTTCGTGATAAGATATAATATTCATTGCGAAGTGTCGGGTATACCTTGTATTCACTTCAACAGAATGTAAGTGCGACACTTCCATGCTAGGAAATAGCGTTTGCAGATGTCTCCGCATCGAGGCCATAGAGTTCCAATGCTTCATAAATTGCGATATCGCATCTCTCTTCTATGTTTCATGATAAGATATAATATTCATTGCGAAGTGTCATGTATACCACGTGTTCACTACAAAAGAATGTAAATGCGACACTTCCATGCTAGGAAATAGCGTCTGCAGATGTCTACGCGTCGAGGCAATAGATTTCAAATGCTTCTTAAAACGCGATATCGTATCTCTCTTCTATGTTTCAGGATAAGATATAATATTCATTGCGAAGTGTCATGTATACCTCGTATTCTCTTCAAATGAATCTAAATACGACTATTGCTTGCTAGGAAATAGCGTTTATAGATGTCTACGTTTTGTAGCAATAGAGTTTTAATGCTACTTAAATCGCGATATCGCATCTTATTTATATGTTTCGTGATAAGATATAATATTCATTGCGAAGTGTCATGTATACCTCGTATTCACTTCAAAAGAATGTAAATGCGACTATTGCTTGCCAGGAAATAGCGTTTGCAGATGTCTAGGTATCGTAGAAATAGAGTTCTAATGCTACTTAAATAGCGATATCGCATCTCATTTATATGTTTCATGATAAGATACAATATTCATTGCGAAGTGTCATGTATACCTCGTGTTCACTACAAAAGAACGTAAATACGACACTTCCATGCTTGGAAATAGCGTCTGCAGATGTCTACGCGTCGAGGCAATAGAGTTCTAATGCTTCTTAAAACGCGATATCGCATCTCAATTCTATGTCACATGATAAGATATAATGTTCATTGCGAAGTGTCATGTATACCTCGTATTCACTTCAAAAGAATGTAAATGCGAATCTTCCTTGCTAGGAAATAGCGTTTGCAGATGTATATGTATCGTAGCAATAGAGTTCTAATGCTTCTCAAAACGCGATATCGCATCTCATTTATATGTATCGTGATGAGATATAATATTCATTGCGAAGTGTCATGTATACCTCGTATTCACTTCAAAAGAATGTAAGTGCGACACTTCCATGCTAGGAAATAACGTTTGCAGATGTCTCCGCATCGAGGCCATGTTTCGTGATAAGATATAATATTCATTGCGAAGTGACATGTACACCTCGTATTCACTTCAAAAGAATGTAAATGCGACACTTCCATGCTAGGAAGTAGCGTCTGCAGATCTCTACGCGTCGAGGCAATAGAGTTCTAATGCTTCTTAAAACGCGATATCGCATCTCACTTCTATGTTTCATGAGAAGGTATAATGTTCTTTGCGAAGTGTCATGTATACCTCGTATTCACTTCAAAAGAATGTAAATGCGACTATTCCTTGCTAGCAAATAGCGTTTTCAGATGTCAACGTATCGTAGCAATAGAGTTCTAATGCTACTTAAATCGCGATATCGCATCTCATATCTGTGTTTCGTGATTAGATATAATATTCATTGCGAAGTGTCATGTATACCTCGTATTCACTTCAAAAGAATGTAAATGCGACAATTCCTTGCTAGTAAATAGCGTTTGCAGATGCCTACGTCTCGTACCAATAGAGTTCTAATGCTTCTTAGATCGCGATATCGCATCTCATTACTATGATTCGTGATAAGTTAGAATATTCATACCGAAGTGTCATGTATACCTCGAATTCTCTTCAAAAGAATGTAAATGCGACACTTCCATGCTAGGAAATAGCGTTTGCAGATATCTTCGCATCGAGGCAATATGGTTCCAGTGCTTCTTAAAGCGCGATATCGCATCTCACGTCTATGTCACATGATAGGATATAATGTTCAGTGCGAAGTGTTCTGTATACCTCGTATTCACTTCAAAAGATTGTAAATGCGAATCTTCCTTGCTAGGAAATAGCGTTTGCAGATGCCTACGTATCGTAGCAATAGAGTTCTAATACTACTTAAATCGCGATATCGCATCTCATTTCTATATTTCGTGATAAGAGATAATATTCATTGCGAAGTGTCATGTACACCTCGCATTCACTACAAAAGAATGTAAATGCGACGCTTCCATGCTAGGAAATAGCGTCTGCAGATGTCTACGTATCGTAGCAATAGAGATCTAATGCTGCTTAAGTCGTGATATCGCATCTCATTTCTATGTTTCGTGATAAGATGTAATATTCATTGCGAAGTGTCATGTACACCTCGTATTCACTTCAAAAGAATGTAAATGCGACTCTTCCATCCTAGGAAATAACGTCTGCAGATGTCTACGCGTCGAGGCAATAGAGATCTAATGCATCTTAAAACGCGATATCGCATCTCACTACTATGTTTCATGATAGGATATAATATTCATTGCGAAGTGTCATGTATATCTCGTATTCACTTCAAAAGAACGTAAGTGCGACACCTCCATGCTAGGAAATAGCGTTTGCAGATGTCTCCGCATCGAGGCCATAGAGTTCTAATGCTTCTGAATACGCGATATCGCATCCCTCTTCTATGTTTCATAATAAGAAATAATATTCATTGTCAAGTGTCATGTATACCTCGTATTCACTTCAAAAGAATGAAAATGCAACTATTCCTTGCTAGGAAATAGCGTTCGCAGATGTCAACGTATCGTAGCAATAGAGTTCTAATGCTACTTAAATCGCGATATCGCATCTCTCTTCTATATTTCGTGATAAGATACAATATTCATTGCGAAGTGTCATGTATACCTCGTATTCACTTCAAAAGAATGTAAATGCGACTACTCCTTGCTAGGAAATAGCGTTTGCAGATGCCTACATATCGTAGCAATAGAATTCTAATGCTACTTAAATCGCGATATCGCATCTCATTTATATGTTTCGTGATAAGATATAACACTCATTGCGAAGTGTCATGTATACCTCGTATTCCCTTCAAAAGAATGTAAATGCGACGTTTCCATCCTAAGAAATAGCCTTCGCAGATGTCTACGTATCGTAGCAAAAGTGTCCTAATGCTTCTTAAAACGAAATGTCGCATTTCATTTCTCTGTTTCGTGATAAGATATAATATCCATTGCGAAGTGTCATGTATACCTCGTATTCACTCCAAACGAATGTAAGTGCGACGTTTCCGTGCTAGGAAATAGCGTATTCGGATGTCTACGTATCGTAGCAATAGGTTTCTAATGCTACTTAAATCGCGATATCGCATCTCTTTTCTATATTTCGTGATAAGATATAATACTCATTGCGAAGTGTCCATGTATACCTCGTATTCACTTCATAAGAATGTAAATGCGACGTTTCCTTCCTTGGGAATATCGTTTGCAGATGTCTACTTATCGTAGCAAAAGGGTCCTAATGTTCTTAAATCGCGATATCGCATCTCATTTCTATATTTCGTGATAAGATATAATATTCATTGCGAAGTGTCATGTATACCTCGTATTCACTTCAAAAAAAATGTAAATGCGTCTATTGCTTTCTAGGAAATAGCGTTTGCAGGTGCCTACTTATCGTAGCAATAGAATTCTAATGCTACTTAAATTGCGATATCGCATCTCATTTATATGTTTCGTGATAAGATATAACACTCATTGCGAAGTGGTCATGTATACCTCGTATTCCCTTCAAAAGAATGTAAATGCGACGTTTCCATCATAGGAGATAGCCTTTGCAGATGTCTACGTATCGATAGCAAAAGAGTCCTAATGCTTCTTAAAACGAGATGTCGCATTTCATTTCTATGATTCGTGATAAGATATAATATTCATTGCGAAGTGTCATGTATACCTCGTATTCTCTCCAAACGAATGTAAATGCGACACTTCCATGCTTGGAAATAGCGTCTGCAGATGTCTACGCGTCGAGGCAATAGAGTTCTAATGCTTCTTAAAACGCGATATCGCATCTCAATTCTATGTCACATGATAAGATATAATGTTCATTGCGAAGTGTCATGTATACCTCGTATTCACTTCAAAAGAATGTAAATGCGAATCTTCCTTGCTAGGAAATAGCGTTTGCAGATGTATATGTATCGTAGCAATAGAGTTCTAATGCTTCTCAAAACGCGATATCGCATCTCATTTATATGTATCGTGATGAGATATAATATTCATTGCGAAGTGTCATGTATACCTCGTATTCACTTCAAAAGAATGTAAGTGCGACACTTCCATGCTAGGAAATAACGTTTGCAGATGTCTCCGCATCGAGGCCATGTTTCGTGATAAGATATAATATTCATTGCGAAGTGACATGTACACCTCGTATCACTTCAAAAGATGTAAATGCGACACTTCCATGCTAGGAAATAGCGTTTGCAGATCTCTACGCATCGAGGCAATAGAGTTCTAATGCTTCTTAAAACGCGATATCGCATCTCACTTCTATGTTTCATGAGAAGGTATAATGTTCTTTGCGAAGTGTCATGTATACCTCGTATTCACTTCAAAAGAGTGTAATTGCGAATCTTCCTTGCTAGGAAAAAGCGTTTGCAGATGCCTACGTAATCGTAGCAATGGAGTTCTAATGCTTCTTAAGACGCGATATCGCATCTCTCTTCTATGTTTCCTGATAAGATATAATATTCATTGCGAAGTGTTTAGCATCCCTCGTATTCACTTCAAAAGAATGTAAATGCGACTATTGCATGCTAGCAAATAGCGTTTGCAGATGTCTACGTATCGTAGCAATAGAGTTCTAATGCTACTTAAAATCGCGATATCGCATCCCACTTATATGTTTCGTGATAAGATATAATATTCATTGCGAAATGCCATGTATACCTCGTATTCACATCAAAAGAATGCATGTGCGACACTTCCATGCTAGGAAATAGCGTTTCCAGATGTCTCCGCATCGAGGCCATAGACTTCTAATGCTTCTTAAAACGCGATATCGCATCCTCTTCTGTGTTTCATGATAAGATATAATATTCATTGCGAAGTGTCATGTATACCTCGTATTCCCTTCAAAAGAATGTAAATGCGACGTTTTCATCATAGGAGATAGCCTTTGCAGATGTCTACGTATCGATAGCAAAAGAGTCCTAATGCTTCTTAAAACGAGATGTCGCATTTCATTTCTATGATTCGTGATAAGATATAATATTCATTGCGACGTGTCATGTATACCTCGTATTCACTTCAAAAGAATGTAAATGCGACTATTCCTTGCTAGCAAATAGCGTTTTCAGATGTCAACGTATCGTAGCAATAGAGTTCTAATTGCTACTTAAATCGCGATATCGCATCTCATATCTGTGTTTCGTGATTAGATATAATATTCATTGCGAAGAGTCATGTATACCTCGTATTCACTTCAAAAAGAATGTAAATGCGACAATTCCTTGCTAGTAAATAGCGTTTGCAGATGCCTACGTATCGTACCAATAGAGTTCTAATGCTTCTTAGATCGCGATATCGCATCTCTTTACTATGATCCGTGATAAGTTAGAATATTCATACCGAAGTGTCATGTATACCTCGAATTCTCTTCAAAAGAATGTAAATGCGACACTTCCATGCTAGGAAATAGCGTTTGCAGATATCATCGCATCGAGGCAATATGGCTCCAGTGGCTTCTTAAAGCGCGATATCGCATCTCACGTCTATGTCACATGATAGGATATAATGTTCAGTGCGAAGTGTTCTGTATACCTCAAATTCACTTCAAAAGATTGTAAATGCGAATCTTCCTTGCTAGGAAATAGCGTTTGCAGATGCCTACGTATCGTAGCAATAGAGTTCTAATACTACTTAAATCGCGATACTCGCATCTCATTTCTATATTTCGTGATAAGAGATAATATTCATTGCGAAGTGTCATGTACACCTCGCATTCACTACAAAAGAATGTAAATGGCGACGCTTCCATGCTAAGGAAATAGCGTCTGCAGATGTCTACGTATCGTAGCAATAGAGATCTAATGCTGCTTAAGTCGTGATATCGCATCTCATTTCTATGTTTCGTGATAAGATGTAATATCATTGCGAAGCGTCATGTACACCTCGTATTCACTTCAAAAGAATGTAAATGCGACTCTTCCATCCTAGGAAATAACGTCTGCAGATGTCTACGCGTCGAGGCAATAGAGATCTAATGCATCTTAAAATGCGATATCGCATCTCACTACTATGTTTCATGATAGGATATAATATTCAATTGCGAAGTGTCATGTATATCTCGTATTCACTTCAAAAGAACGTAAGTGCGACACCTCCATGCTAGGAAATAGCGTTTGCAGATGTCTCCGCATCGAGGCCATAAGGTTCTAATGCTTCTGAATACGCGATATCGCATCCCTCTTCTATGTTTCATGATAAGATATAATATTCATTGTCAAGTGTCATATATACCTCGTATTCACTTCAAAAGAATGAAAATGCAACTATTCCTTGCATAGGAAATAGCGTTTGCAGATGCCTACATATCGTAGCAATAGAATTCTAATGCTACTATAAATCGCGATATCGCATCTCATTTATATGTTTCGTGATAAGATATAACACTCATTGCGAAGTGTCATGTATACCTCGTATTCCCTTCAAAAGAATGTAAATGCGACGTTTCCATCCTAAGATATAGCCTTCGCAGATGTCTACGTATCGTAGCAGAAGTGTCCTAATGCTTCTTAAAACGAAATGTCGCATTTCATTTCTCTGTTTCGTGATAAGGATATAATATCCATTGCGAAGTGTCATGTATACCTCGTATTCACTCCAAACGAATGTAAGTGCGACGTTTCCGTGCTAGGAAATAGCGTATTCAGATGTCTACGTATCGTAGCAATAGGTTTCTAATGCTACTTAAATCGCGATATCGCATCTCTTTTCTATATTCGTGATAAGATATAATACTCATTGCGAAGTGTCATGTATACCTCGTATTCACTTCATAAGAATGTAAATGCGACGTTTCCTTCCTTGGGAATATCGTTTGCAGATGTCTACTTATCGTAGCAAAAGGGTCCTAATGCTACTTAAATCGCGATATCGCATCTCATTTCTATATTTCGTGATATGATATAATATTCATTGCGAAGTGTCATGTATACCACGTATTCACTTCAAAAAAATGTAAATGCGTCTATTGCTTTCTAGGAAATAGCGTTTACAGGTGCCTACATATCGTAGCAATAGAATTCTAATGCTACTTAAATTGCGATATCGCATCTCATTTATATGTTTCGTGATAAGATATAACACTCATTGCGAAGTGTCATGTATACCTCGTATTCCCTTCAAAAGAATGTAAATGCGACGTTTTCCATCATAGGAGATAGCCTTTGCAGATGTCTACGTATCGATAGCAAAAGAGTCCTAATGCTTCTTAAAACGAGATGTCGCATTTCATTTCTATGATTCGTGATAAGATACAATATTCATTGCGAAGTGTCATGTATACCTCGTATTCTCTCCAAACGAATGTAAATGCGACACTTCCTTCCTAGGAAGTTGCTTATTCAAGATGTCTAGGTATCGTAGCAATAGAATTCTAATGCAACTTAAATCGCGATATCGCATCTCATTTCTATGTTTCGTGATAAGATATAATATTCATTGCGATGTGTCATGTACTCCTCGTATTCACTTCAGAAGAGTGTAAATGCGACTATCCTTGCTAGGAAATAGCGTTTGCAGATGCCTACGTATCGTAGCAATAGAGTTGTAGTGCTCCTCAAAACGCGATATCGCATCTCATTTCTATGCTTCATGATAAGACATAATATTCATTGCGAAGTGTCATGTATACCTCGTATTCACTCCAAACGAATGTAAATGCGACTATTCCTTGCTAGGAAATAGCGTTTGCAGATGTCTACGTATCGTAGCAGTAGAGGTCTAATACTACCTTAAATCGCGATGTCGCATCTCATTTATATGTTTCGTGATAAGATATAATATTCATTGCGACGTGTCATGTATGCCCCATATTCACTTCAAAAGAATGTAAATGCGACTATTCCTTGCTAGGAAATAGAGTTTGCAGATGCCTACGTATCATAGCAATAGAGTTGTAGTGCTTCTCAAACGCGTTATCGCCTCACATTTCTATGCTTCATGATAAGATATAATATTCATTGCGAAGTGTCATGTATACCTCGTATTCACTCCAAACGATTGTAAATGCGACACTTCCTTGCTAGGAAATAGCGTATTCAGATGTCTACTTATCGTAGCAATAGATTTCTAATGCTACTTAAATCGCGATATCGCATCTCAATTCTATGTTTCATGATAAGATATAATAGTCATGGCAAAGTGTAATGTATACCACGTCTGCACTTCAAAAGAATGTAAATGCCACACTTCCTTGCTAGGAAATGCGTTTCCAGATGTCTACGTATCGTAGCAATAGAGATCTAATGCTGCTTAAGTCGTGATATCGCATCTCATTTCTATGTTTCGTGATAAGATGTAATATTCATTGCGAAGCGTCATGTACACCTCGTATTCACTTCAAAAGAATGTAAATGCGACTCTTCCATCCTAGAAATAACGTCTGCAGATGTCTACGCGTCGAGGCAATAGAGATCTAATGCATCTAAAATGCGAGTATCGCATCTCACTACTATGTTTCATGATAGGATATAATATTCATTGCGAAGTGTCATGTATATCTCGTATTCACTTCAAAAGAACGTAAGTGCGACACCTCCATGCTAGGAAATAGCGTTTGCAGATGTCTCCGCATCGAGGCCATAGAGTTCTAATGCTTCTGAATACGCGATATCGCATCCCTCTTCTATGTTTCATGATAAGATATAATATTCATTGTCAAGTGTCATATATACCTCGTATTCACTTCAAAAGAATGAAAATGCAACTATTCCTTGCTAGGAAATAGCGTTCGCAGATGTCAACGTATCGTAGCAATAGAGTTCTAATGCTACTTAAATCGCGATATCGCATCTCTCTTCTATATTTCGTGATAAGATACAATATTCATTGCGAAGTGTCATGTATACCTCGTATTCACTTCAAAAGAATGTAAATGCGACTACTCCTTGCTAGGAAATAGCGTTTGCAGATGCCTACATATCGTAGCAATAGAATTCTAATGCTACTTAAATCGCGATATCGCATCTCATTTATATGTTTCGTGATAAGATATAACACTCATTGCGAAGTGTCATGTATACCTCGTATTCCCTTCAAAAGAATGTAAATGCGACGTTTCCATCCTAAGATATAGCCTTCGCAGATGTCTACGTATCGTAGCAGAAGTGTCCTAATGCTTCTTAAAACGAAATGTCGCATTTCATTTCTCTGTTTCGTGATAAGATATAATATCCATTGCGAAGTGTCATGTATACCTCGTATTCACTCCAAACGAATGTAAGTGCGACGTTTCCGTGCTAGGAAATAGCGTATTCAGATGTCTACGTATCGTAGCAATAGGTTTCTAATGCTACTTAAATCGCGATATCGCATCTCTTTTCTATATTTCGTGATAAGATATAATACTCATTGCGAAGTGTCATGTATACCTCGTATTCACTTCATAAGAATGTAAATGCGACGTTTCCTTCCTTGGGAATATCGTTTGCAGATGTCTACTTATCGTAGCAAAAGGGTCCTAATGCTACTTAAATCGCGATATCGCATCTCATTTCTATATTTCGTGATATGATATAATATTCATTGCGAAGTGTCATGTATACCACGTATTCACTTCAAAAAAATGTAAATGCGTCTATTGCTTTCTAGGAAATAGCGTTTACAGGTGCCTACATATCGTAGCAATAGAATTCTAATGCTACTTAAATTGCGATATCGCATCTCATTTATATGTTTCGTGATAAGATATAACACTCATTGCGAAGTGTCATGTATACCTCGTATTCCCTTCAAAAGAATGTAAATGCGACGTTTCCATCATAGGAGATAGCCTTTGCAGATGTCTACGTATCGATAGCAAAAGAGTCCTAATGCTTCTTAAAACGAGATGTCGCATTTCATTTCTATGATTCGTGATAAGATACAATATTCATTGCGAAGTGTCATGTATACCTCGTATTCTCTCCAAACGAATGTAAATGCGACACTTCCTTCCTAGGAAGTTGCTTATTCAGATGTCTAGGTATCGTAGCAATAGAATTCTAATGCAACTTAAATCGCGATATCGCATCTCATTTCTATGTTTCGTGATAAGATATAATATTCATTGCGATGTGTCATGTACTCCTCGTATTCACTTCAGAAGAGTGTAAATGCGACTATTCCTTGCTAGGAAATAGCGTTTGCAGATGCCTACGTATCGTAGCAATAGAGTTGTAGTGCTCCTCAAAACGCGATATCGCATCTCATTTCTATGCTTCATGATAAGACATAATATTCATTGCGAAGTGTCATGTATACCTCGTATTCACTCCAAACGAATGTAAATGCGACTATTCCTTGCTAGGAAATAGCGTTTGCAGATGTCTACGTATCGTAGCAGTAGAGGTCTAATGCTACTTAAATCGCGATGTCGCATCTCATTTATATGTTTCGTGATAAGATATAATATTCATTGCGACGTGTCATGTATGCCCCATATTCACTTCAAAAGAATGTAAATGCGACTATTCCTTGCTAGGAAATAGAGTTTGCAGATGCCTACGTATCATAGCAATAGAGTTGTAGTGCTTCTCAAAACGCGTTATCGCCTCACATTTCTATGCTTCATGATAAGATATAATATTCATTGCGAAGTGTCATGTATACCTCGTATTCACTCCAAACGATTGTAAATGCGACACTTCCTTGCTAGGAAATAGCGTATTCAGATGTCTACTTATCGTAGCAATAGATTTCTAATGCTACTTAAATCGCGATATCGCATCTCAATTCTATGTTTCATGATAAGATATAATAGTCATGGCAAAGTGTAATGTATACCACGTCTGCACTTCAAAAGAATGTAAATGCCACACTTCCTTGCTAGGAAATGCGTTTCCAGATGTCTACGTATCGAAGCAATAGAGTTCTCATGCTTCTTAAAACGCGATATCGCATCTCATTTCTATGTTTCATGATAAGATATAATATTCATTGCGAAGTGTTACGTATACCTCATCTACACTTCAAGAGAAAGTAAATGTTACACTTCCTTGCTAGGAAATGCGTTTCCAGATGTCTACGTATCGAAGCAATTCGGATCTAATGCTTCTTAAAACGCGATATCGAATCTCATTTCAATGTTTCGTGATAAGGTGTAATATTCATTGCAAAGTGTTATGTATACCTCGTCTACACGTCAAAAGAATGTAAATGTCACACATCCTAGCTAGGAAATGGTTTTCCAAATATCTACGAATCGAAGCAATAGAGATCTATTGCTTCTTAAAACGCGATAACGCACCTCATTTCTATGTTTCATGATGTGATATAATATTCATCACGAAGCGTTATGTATACCTCGTCTACACTTCAGAAGAATCTAAATGTCATATGTCCTTGCTAGGAAATAGTGTTTCCAGATGTCTACGAATCGAAGCAATAGAGCTGTAATGCTTCTTAAAACGCGATATTGCATCTCATTTCTATGTTTCATGATATGATACTCTATTTATAGCGAAGTGTTATGTATACCTAATCTACACTTCAGAAGAATGTAAATATCACATGTCCTTGCTAGGAAATATCGTTTCCAGATGTCTACATGTAGAAGCAATTGAGTTCTAATGCTTCTTAAAACGCGATATCGCACCTCATTTCTACGTTTCATGATATGATATAATATTCATTGCGAAGTGTTATGCATACATCGTCTACACTTCAAAGGAATGTGAATGCCAAACTTCCTTGCTGGGAAATGCGTTTCCTGGAGACGACGTATCGAAGCAATGGAGTTCTAATGCTTCTTAAAACGCGATATCGCATCTCAGTTCTATGTTTCATTATAAGATATAATATACATTGCGAAGTGTCATGTACACCTCGTATTCACTTCAAAAGAATGTAAATGCCACACATGTTTCATAGCAAATGCGTTTCCAGATGTCTGCTTATCGAAGCAATAGAGCTCCAATGCTTCTTAAAACGCGATATCGCATCTCATTTCTGGGTTTCAAGATAAGTTATAATATTCATTGCGAAGTATTATGTATACCTCGACTACACTTCCAAATATTGCAAATACCACACTTCCTTGCTAGGAAATAGCGTTTCCAGATGTCTACGCATCGAAGCAATAGATTTCTAACTCTTTATAAAACGCGATATCGCATATCAATTCTAAGTCACATGATTAGATGTAATTTCAATGCAACACGTTATGTATATCTCCTCTACACTTCAAATGAATGTAAATGGATCACTTCCTTGCTACGGAATATCGTTTCCATATCTGAAGGTATAGAAGCAATACAGTTCTAATGCTTCGTAAAACGCGGCTGCGCATTTTACTTCTATATTTCATGATAAGATGTAATATTCATAGCATCGCGTTATGTTTATCTGCTTCTGCATATGAATTGAGTGTGAAGCCTATACTTTCCTGCCCGGGGATAGCGTTTCTAGATGTCCAGGTGCCGAAGCATTTAATTTGTCATGCTTCATGCACCTCAATATTGCATTTCATATAAACAGTTCAAAGTAAGTTAGAAGGTTGTAAAGCTCTATGCATCGCATTATGCTTATCTGCTTTTGTGCTTTATAATGCTCTGGGATGTGAGAAGGTCCTCAACCATCCTTAACCCCCTAAAGAGGAGTCAAAAGTCCAGGGGCCCTGCAGGTGGGCCATGGGAGCGCGGCGCGCGAGGCGCTACGCAATTTTAATGATCAGGAGGTTCCCCTCAGGGACACCCAAGAGGGCGAGAAGAGTAAATCGCCGAAATCCACTGATCGATGGACTCGAACAATACCGAAGCCTACAGCCCACTCCACCAAGGAGCCCTGAGGAGGATGCAGGAGACCCGAGGACCACCAGCGAATTCAAGGAACCTGAAGAAGAGATCGTGAGACCTTATTCGCTTAAGCGTCCCATTTCTTGTGTCGCATATTGTATATTGTATCTTATATCGTGAAGCGAGTTATGATACCCGGTAATTTGCGGCGTGTTGCGTAGTTTCCCGTAGCCCTTCTTAGTTAAACCCACGTCGAGACCATAAATAAACATGCCGTGACTTCAGTATCTCGCGACCTGAGTGTGTGTACTTGGCTAGGCGTTGTCGAGAGGAGGAGGATTTCGAAGTTTCAAGGGTTGTTCCGCCCCAGGGTTCCCGGGGTCGTGTAGTCTATCCCTTTGCTACTTTCTGAGCAGCTGGCGCCCAAGAAAAGTTGTACGTGAGCGGATACCGTGGAACGATAGATCGCTTTAGATTAAAGTACGTTTTACACCTTAAAGCATTTAGATAATTAACCCCTTCTAGCTTCCCTGACTTACTATATATAGGTTTCCGTCACAACTAATAGGAACCATCACTTTACATAGATATATTGAACACACATAGTTTTAAACGTAGAACTGAGAATTCGAGAACTTACTTTGAAACGTTAGTAGTGAGAAATTCCATCGGATTTCATAGAAATTCAGAACTTACTTGCTATGAAACATAGGCAGATAAGGGCCATCGCGTTGCTTAGAACTTTATAACTTGCTTACTTCAACAAAGATTTCTATTGGCTTCGTCCGTTCTTTTAGAAGAGTTTTTGATAAACCACATACTTTTCACGCTTCTGATATCTTTGAAAGTTCGCGAGATGTAATCGTTTAAGTTTTAAAATGATTACTTAGTGTGGATTATTATTTAGTAACTCGCTCATAAACGAGTCTGCATAGGATTTAATCCATAAGTTTTTAAGCCTGGAATTTATGCAGTTATTTCTTATTCACTTATTGCTCAAACGACAAAGATTCTGACCACTTCAAAATGGTTGACTTTCATCAATTTTCTTAAAAATTGAAATACTGCCCAACTGCTTGCATTAAAGACTGTAATTAAAGCTTTCGAAACATTTTACCTCTTATAAATGAATTCTGGAATTGAAATTGAATGTTTGACTTTTCTAGCTCCTGTTTAGACATCTTTCTATTGGAATGTTCAAGTATTTTTCATATTCGTAATTATTGAAAATGTTTTACTTGATTGTTTTATTTAATATTTAGAATTTTCTGAGAAATATTTTTTATCGTAATGAACTATATAATTGCAATTATAATTCTTTATGAAGTAATAATAACAGAAAGGTATGTATCCATTCTTGTAGTTTTGTAAAGAGTATTTAATCTTACTATCTAAAATGAAACATTGAGATCTGTTTACAATCTAATGGAATTTAATTACCTTTTGATTCAAATTCACAATGATAATCTTCCATAGGTCAACAATTTTGTGAGCTGTCCTCAGGAATCCGCAGCTCAGTACTTATTAATTGAACGGCACAAAGAACAGCCTAACCAAACGTATTCGAACCGATTTTTCAATACTAATCTTATCATGTTTAACTTATGCTGCAAACTATTGAAATGCCCTTCGAAAAGTATTTATTCACAGTGAAGTAAACGGTAAGTATTACTCCTTCCACCACTGTTTACAATACGTATGTTTCATTTACTATCAAAACCGTGAGTATTATCGCCTTTCTTTACTTTTTGTAACCTTCAATGCCTTCATGTTACAGATCGTTAAACTTGCTTTAAAATGCTCTATCGTAGTACGGAAGAATGGACATACCAATTCATTTTAAAAAACTATTTTCATCAACGGATGGCCCCTTTGTACTATGCAATTTTATATTAGCAAAAACTTCTATGAAACTTATAGTTTCGTGGATATCTGAGGTGCTAATTACTACTGCCCCACCCTGTATATTGTTATGGATGTGTCCAACAAGGCAACGATGAACAGAGTTAAATTTAATATTATGATGTTTATTATTTTACTTATAGTATATTTGTTTTTCTGGAATTTTGCCAAAAAACAATGTTCACGATGTCGACAGATATTTGCCTTAGAATTACAAGAGCCAATAATTTCGAAAGTAGAATATTACTTTACTTCGCCAACCGAATCATTGCAAACGTTAAGTAAAGTGCGTGCCTTTCAAAACAGTCAGATGCAAATTACGATACAACGTTTCCAAGAAATGGTACGTGCCACTGTTTTTTAATTTCCGTTTATTTAATCAAAGGAAATTTAATTGAAATATCCGCAAAATTTGAGGACAAAAGGTTATTGTAATTTTACGCAACATATATGATGGTGATAAAGGATAAGTATACGGAACTGAAAATGGAAAGTAGCGAGCAGAAAAAGAAACTGATGGAGCTACAAAGTAGATTGATACATCCGTCAAATGATGATTCTAGGTTAATAAAATCTGTTAATTAAAGAACTATTGCAAAAATCAAGTATAATCAATATTACTTCTGCTCAAAGGCTATAATAGAATTGGACCGAAATGGATACAAACAGGCAATTATATCTATACGTTCTATTCTATGCAAAGGCAAATATTTCAAAGAGAAAAGATGTGTTACTTACAAATTACTTATGTTCCTAGATATCTCACTAATTCAGGCTTCTTGTCTTGCAGAACTTATCATTCATGTAACATGTAAAGTGGTCGAAGAATAGTAAAAGATTTTTATATTTCATAGCCTCACTTGATACGTCGATTGGATCACGTAAAATATCGGACATTAATTGCATCTACATCTTCAGACCTTAAATATATAATTGCAACAACATATTTAATAGCGTTTTAATAACATTTTTCTAATTGTTTATATCTATGTCTAATAAATATATATTAATCGAATAAGTTGCTTTACCAAAGAATAAAAGTATCTGAGGCTTACAAATCGGAGCATTACATAACAAACGTGCATCACATATATAATTTTACATGTAACAAAAGATGAAGACCAAAAAGATCGTACATAAGTTGAATCCACAATGCGGTCATAGAGATACAGAAACGGCAAAAATTCCAAACAATAATTTAAAAAATTCAAAAAGGGAGGAGTGAAAATCCATCTCCTTGACGATGATAAGGAACGAGTCTGCCTCATGCACTACAATATCCCAAACAGCCAGCGATTGGCACGCCAATGACAACGGATGGAACGAATTCCGTGACAGAACTGTGCTAACAAAGTGCTCCTACTCAGCTTTCGAAATGGCATACTGTTAGTACTGGGGCGGCATTCGTATCACGGCACTATTAAAGCACCGAGATATAGCACACGGGCTACACGGCCGTGACAATGACACTATCAGCTCACCATAGCTACACGCGTGGTTGTGGCGTAGGCTGACATTTACTAATGGGGAAGCTGTTTCCATAAAAATAATAAGCAAACATGAAAAATGACTAAACTGTGCAATTTATTTATTTTGATTCCAATATAGATACACCGGCACAAAACAAAGATATAAGAACTCGATTTTATTATTTTCTATAAACTAGCTCGATAGGGCGATTTTTTCCATAAAGTCGATAATTACTTTGTCATAAAAATATATACACTTATTTTATATATATTTTCTTCAATTTATTGTTACAAATTCATGCAATTGGGGGTTACATTAAATACAATGACAGCATGTTATTTCAAAAACTACACAAGGCGAAGTTAGGGACGCAACAGCATGAATTTTTATTTTATAAGTAATATTTTTTTTATAAATAATATTTTTAGTCTATGATGGATTGAATGAAATACATACGACTCGCTCAATAACTATAAATATAGGAAAACGACCATCAAAATGTCTATCAATACTCATATGCTGAACATCTACTGACATCTAACGGTTCTAATTTGTATGAAAGCACAGGTTCCCCATTGCCAAATGTGATCCTGCGTCATTCCTGAGGAGATTCATGAATGGAGCGATGATACGCGTGTCACCATGGTGCAGGTTCTGCGCGATTCGCTTGTCTAAAACGTGCTGGTAACACGTTCTGACATTTTAGTCAACGAATCCGGTCACAGATGACTACGAATCAGCTGACACTCCTCGGAAGTGGCAATATAGTGCCGGCATGGTGTCGCAACCATCTAGCCGTTTGTTATCTGGGATGCTTTTTAGTGCATTATTCGGAATTGAATTTGAACACATAGCTACTTAATCGCAAATTTGTACGTACTGTGACGTGGTGAAGTCACAAGGCTCGCTCACCCCCCCCCCCCCCCCCCTGCTTCGGTTAGACTAGCCCGCAGATCACCACCCATGCGAGAAGCGCGACACGGACCATCGCGATAGCTGTATTTGCGAGGAGCGTGAAATACACGATGGTAGAACCTCCCCCCCCCCCCCCCATTCTTTTGAAGTGTAGACGAGGTATACATGACACTTCGCAATGAAGATTATATCTTATCATGAAACATAGAAATGAGATGCGTATCGCATTTTAAGAAGCATTAGAACTCTATTGCTTCGATAAGTAGACATCTGGAAACGTAATTTCCTAGAGAGGAAGTGTCGCATTTACATTCTTTTGTGGTGAATACGAGATATACATGACTCTTCGCAATGAATCTTATATCTTGTCATGAAACATAGAAATGAGTTGCGATATCGAGTTTTATGAAGCGTTAGAACTCTGTTGCTACGATACGTAGACATATGCAAACGCTATTTCCTAGCATGGTTGTGCCGCATTTACTTTCTTTTGAAGTGAATACGAGGTATACGTGACATTTCGCAATGAATATTATAACTTATCACGAAACATAGAAATGAGTTGCGATATCGGGATTTAAGCAGCATAAGAACTCTATTGCTACGATACGTAGACATCTGCAAACGCTATTTCATAGCAAGGAATAGTCGGATTTACATTCTTATGAAGTGAATACGAGGTATACATGACACTTCGCAATGAATACTATATCTTATCATGAAACAGGGAAATGAGGTGCGACATCACGTTCTAAGAAGCATTGGAGCTCTATTGTTTCGATACTTAGACATCTGGAAACGCTATTTCCTAGCAAGTAAGTGTCGCATTTACATTCTTTTGATGTGAATACGAGGTATACATGACACTTCGCATTCAACATTATATCTTATCATGAAACAGAGAAATGAGTTGCGACATCGCAATTTAAGCAGCATAAGAACTCTATTGCTACGATACGTAGGCATCTGCAAACGCTATTTCCTAGCAAGGAAGTGTCGCGTTTACATTCTTTTGAAGCGAATACGAGGCATTCATGACACTTCGCAATGAATATTATATCTTATCATGAAACATGGGAGTGAGATGCGATATCGCGTTTTAAGGAGCACTAGAACTCTATTGCTACGATACGTAGACATCTGCAAATGCTATTTCCTAGGAAGGAAGTGTCGCATTTACATTTATTTGAAGTGAATACGATGTCTACATGACACTTCGCAATGAATGTTATATCTTATCATGAATCATAGAAATGAGATGCGATTTCCCGTTTTTAGAAGCATTAGAACCCTATTGCAACGATACGTAGACATCTACAAACGCTATTTCCTAGCAAGGAAGTGTCGCATTTACATTCTTTTGAAGTGAGTACGAGGTATACATGACACTTCGCAATGAATATTATATCTTATCATGGAACAGAGAAACGAGATGCGACATCTCGTTTTAAGATGCATTATATCTCTATTGCCACGATACGTAGACATCTGCAAACGCTATATCCTAGCAAGGAATTGTCGCATTTACATTCTTATGAAGTGAATACGAGGTATACATGACACTTCGCAATGAATACTATATCTTATCATGAAACAGGGAAATGAGGTGCGACATCACGTTTTAAGAAGCATTGGAACTCTATTGTTTCGATACTTCGACATCTGGAAACGCTATTTCCTAGCAAGTAAGTGTCGCATTTACATTCTTTTGAAGCCAATACGAGGTATACATAACATTTGGCAATGGATATTATGTCTTATCATGAAACACAGAAATGAGATGCGATATCGCGTTTTATGAAGCATTAGAACTTATTGCTACGATACGTAGACATCTCCAAACGCTATTTCCTAGGAAGGAAGTGTCGCATTTACATTCTTTTGAAGTGAATACGAGTAAAACATCACACTTCGCAATGAATATTATATCTTGTCATGAAGCATAGAAATGAGATGCGATATCCCGTTTTAAGAAATATAAGAAATCTATTGCTACGGTACGTAGATATCTGGAAACGCTATTTCCTAGCAAGGAAGTGTCGCATTTACATTCTCTTGAAGTGAATAAGAGGCAAACATGACACTTCGCACTGAATATTATACCTTATCACGAAACATAGGAATGAGATGCGATATCACGATTTAAGAGGCATTAGATCTCTGTTGCTTCGATACGGAGACATCTGCATTCGCTATTTCCTAGTAAGGAAGTGTCGCATTTACATTCATTTGAAGTGAATACGATGTATACATGACACTTCGCAATGTATGTTATATCTCATCATGAAACATTGAAATGAGATGCGATTTCCCGTTTTTAGAAGCATTAGAACCTTATTGCAACGATACGTAGACATCTACAAACGCTATTTCCTAGCAAGGAAGTGTCGCATTTACATTCTTTTGAAGTGAGTACGAGGTATACAAGACACTTCGCAATGAATATTATAGCTTATCATGAAACAGAGAAACGAGATGCGACATCTCGTTTTAAGATGCATTATATCTCTATTGCCACGATACGTAGACATCTGCAAACGCTATATCGTAGCAAGGAAGTGTCGCATTTACATTCTTTTGAAGTGAATACGAGGCATTCATGACACTTCGCAATGAATATTATATATTATCATGAAACATAGAAATGGGATGTGATATCGCGTTTTATGAAGTGTCGGAACGCTTTTGCTACGATACGAAGATATCTGCAAACGCTATTTCCTAGAAAGGAAGTGTCGCATTTACATTCATTTGAAGTGAGACGAGGTATACATGACACTTCGGAATGGATATTATATCTTTTCATGAAATATAGAAATGAGATGCGATATCGCGTTTTAAGAAGCATTATATCTCTATTGCTTCGATACGGAGACATCTGCAGTCGCTATTTCCTAGTAAGGAAGTGTCGCATTTACAATTATTTGAAGTGAATACGAGGAACACATTACACTTCGCAAGGAATATTATATCTTGTCATGAAACATAGCAATGAGATGCGATATCCCGTTTTAAGAAGTGTCAGTACGCTGTTGCTACGATACGAAGACATCTGCAAACGCTATTTCCTAGCAAGGAAGTGTCGCATTTACATCCTTTTGTAGTGAATACGAGGTGTACATGACACTTCGCAATGAATATTATATCTTATCATGAAACATAGAACTGCGATGCGATTACGGGAATTAAGAAGCATTACAACTCTATTGCTTCGATACGTAGAGATCCGGAAACGCTATTCTCTAGCAAGCAAGTGTGTCATTCACATTCTTTTGAAGTGTGGACCAGGTATACGTAACACTTCGCAGTGAATATTATATCATATCATGAATCATAGGAATGGGATGCGATATCGCGTTTTAAGAACCATTAGAGCTGTATTGCTTTCATACGTAGACACATGAAAACGCTATTTCCTAGCAAGAAAGTGTGGCATTTACATTCCTTTGAAGTGAATACGAGGTACAAGTGAAACTTCGCAATGAATATTAAATCTTATCATGAAACATAGAAATGAGATGCGATATCGCGATTTAAGAAGCATTAGATCTCTATTGCTTCGATACGGAGACATCTGCAGTCGCTATTTCCTAGTAAGGAAGTGTCGCATTTACAATTATTTGAAGTGAATACGAGGAACACATTACACTTCGCAAGGAATATTATATCTTGTCATGAAACATAGCAATGAGATGCGATATCCCGTTTTAAGAAGTGTCAGTACGCTGTTGCTACGATACGAAGACATCTGCAAACGCTATTTCCTAGCAAGGAAGTGTCGCATTTACATTCATTTGAAGTGAATATGATGTATACACGACACTTCGCAATGAATGTTAGATCTTATCATGAAACATAGAAATGAGATGCGATATCCCGTTTATAGAAGCATTAGAACTCTATTGCAACGATACGTAGACATGTGCAACGCTATTTCCTAGCAAGGAAGTGTCGCATTTACATTCTTTTGAAGTGGGTACCAGGTATACATGACACTTCGCAATGAATATTATACCTTATCATGAAAGATAGGAGTGAGATGCGATATCGCGTTTTAAGAAGCACAAGATGTCTATTGCTACGATACGAAGACATATGCAAACGCTATTTCCTAGCAAGGAAGTGTCGCATTTACATTTATTTGAAGTGAATACGATGTCTACATGACACTTCGCAATGAATGTTATATCTTATCATGAAACAGAGAAACGAGATGCGACATCTCGTTTTAAGATGCATTAAATCTCTATTGCCACGATACGTAGACATCTGCAAACGCTATTTCCTAGAAAGGAAGTGTCGCATTTACATTCTTTTGAAGTGAGTACGAGGTATACATGACACTTCGCATTGAATATTATATCTTATCACGAAGCATAGAAATGAAATGCGATATCGCGATCTAGGAAGCATTAGAACCCTATTGCTACGATACGTAGGCATCTGCAAACGCTATGCCCTAGCAAGGAATAGTCGCATTTTCATTCTTTTGTAGTGAATGCGAGGTATACATGACACTTCGCAATGAATATTATATCTCATCATTAAACATAGAAGAGAGATGCGATATCGCGTTCTAAGAAGCATTAGAACTCTATGGCCTCGATGCGGAGACATCTGCAAACGCTATTTCCTAGCATGGAAGTGTCGCACTTACATTCTTTTGAAGTGAATACGATGTATCCACGACACTTCGCAATGAATATTATATCTTATCACGAAACATATAAATGAGGTGTCATATCGCGATTGAAGTAGCATTAGAACGCTATTGCTACGATACGTAGACATCTGCAACCGCTATTTCCTAGCAAGCAATAGTCGCATTTACATTCTTTTGAAGTGAATACAAGGTATACATGACCATTCGCAATGAATATTATATCTTATCATGAAGCATAGAAATAAGATGCGTTATCGCGTTTTGAGAAGCATTAGAACACTGTTGCTACGAAACGTAGACATCTGCAAGCGCTATATCCTAGCAAGGAAGATTCGCATTTACATTCTTTTGAAGTGAATACGAGGTATACATGACACTTCTCCATGAATATTATATCTTATCATGAAGCATAGTAATGATATGTGATATCGCGTTTTGAGAAGCATTAGAACTTCATTGCTCCGATACGTAGACATCTGAAAACGCCATTTCCCAGCAAGGAAGTGTCGCATTTACATTTGTTTGGAGAGAATACGAGGTATACATTACACTTCGCAATGGATATTATATCTTTTCATGAAACATAGAAGAGAGATGCGATATCGCGTTCTAAGAAGCATTAGAACTCTATGGCCTCGATGCGGAGACATCTGCAGACGCTATTTCCTAGCATCGAAGTGTCGCATTTACATTCTTTTGAAGTGAATACGAGGTGTACATGACACTTCGTAATGAATATTATATCTTATCACGAAACGTAGAAATGAGTTGCGATATCGCGATTTAAGTAGCATTAGAACTCTATTGCTGCGATACGTAGACATCTGAATACGCTATTTCCTAGCAAGGAATAGTGGCATTTACATTCCCTTGAAGTGAATACGAGGCATACATGACACTTCGCAATGAATATTATATCTTATCATGAATCATAGAAGTGAGATGCGATATCGCGTTTTAAGAAGCATTAGAAACTTATTTCCTCGACGCGTAGACATCTGCAGACCCTATTTCCTAGCATGGAAGTGTCGCATTTACATTCTTTTGAAGTGAATACGAGGTGTACATGACACTTCGCTATGAATATTATATCTTATCACGAAACGTAGATAAGAGATGCGATATCGCGTTTTGAGAGGCATTAGAACTCCATTGCTACGATACGTAGACATCTGCAAACGCTATTTCCTAGCAAGGAAGATTCGCATTTACATTCTTATGAAGTGAATACAAGGTATACATGACACTTCACAATGAACATTATATCTTATCATGTAACATATAAGTGAGTTGCGATATCGCGTCTTAAGAAGCACTAGAACCCTATTGCCTCGATGTGGAGATATCTGCAAACGCTATTTCCTAGGATGGAAACGTCGCATTTACATTATTTTGAAGCGAATACGAGGTATACATGACACTTCGCAATGAATATTATGTCTTATCACGAAACATATAAATGAGATGCGACATCGCGATTTGTGTAGCATTAGAACTCTACTGCTACGATACGTAGACATCTGCAAACGCTATTTCCTAGCAAGCAATAGTCGCATTTACATTCTTTTGAAGTGAATACTGGGTTTACATGACACTTCGCAATGAATATTATATCTTATCATGAAAGATAGAAGTGAGATGCGATATCGCGTTTTAAGAAGCATTAGAACTCTAATGGCTCGACACGTAGACATCTGCAAACGCTATTTCCTAGCGAGCAACAGTCGCATTTACATTCTTTTGAAGTGAATATGAGGTACACATGACACTTCGTAATGAATATTATATCTTATCACGAAACATATAAATGAGATGCGATATCGCGATCTAAGTAGCATTAGAAATCTATTGCTACGATACGTAGACATCTGAATACGCTATTTCCTAGCAAGGAAATGTCGCATTTACATTCGTTTGGAGTGAATACGAGGTATAGATGACACTTCGCAATGAATATTATATCTTATAATGAAACATAGAAGAGCTATGCGATATCGCGTTGTAAGAAGCATTAAAACTCTATGGCCTCGACGGGGAGACATCTGCAAACGCTATTTCCTAGCATGGCAGTGTCGCACTTACATTCTTTTGAAGTGAATACGAGGTATACATGACACTTCGCAATGAATATTATATCTTATCACGAAGCATAGAAATGAGATGCGATATCGCGTTTTGAGAAGCATTCGAGCTCTATTGCTACGATACATAGACATCTGCAAACGCTACTTCCTAGCAAGGAAGATTCGCATTTACATTCTTTTGAAGTGAATTCGAGGTATACATGACACTTCGGAATGAATATTATACTACTTATCACGAAACATAGAAATGAGATGCGATATCGCGATCTAAGAAGCTTTAGAGCTCTATTGCTACGATCCGTAGGCATCTGCAAACGCTATTCCTTAGCAAGGAATAGTCGCATTTACATTCGTTTGAAGCGAATACGAGGTATACATGACACTTCGCAATGAATATTATATCTTATCACCAAACATAAAAATGAAATGTTACATCTCGATTTAGGAAGCATTAGGACTCTTTTGCTACGATACGTAGACATCTGCAAACGCTATTTCCTAGGATGGAATCGTCGCATTTACATTCTTTTGAAGTGAATACTAGGTATACATGACACTTCGCAATGAATATTATACCTTATCACGAAACATAGAAATGAAATGCGACATCTCATTTTAAGAAGCATTAGGACCCTTTCGCTGCGATAAGTAGACATCTGCAAACGATATTCCCAAAGATGGGAACGTCGCATTAACATTCTTTTGAAGTGAATACGAGGTATACATGACACTTCGCAATGAATATTCTATCTTATCACGAAACATATAACTGAAATGCGATACCGCGATTTAAGTAGCATTAGAACTCTATTGCTACGATACGTAGACATGTGCAAACGCTATTTCCTAGCAAGGAAATGTCGCATTTACATTCGTTTGGAGTGAATACGAGGTATACATGACACTTCGCAATGAATATTATATCTTATCATGAAGCATAGAAATGGGATGCGATATCGCGTTTTGAGAAGCACTACAACTCTATTGCTACGATACGTAGGCATCTGCAAACGCTATTTCCTAGCATGGAAGTGTCGCACTTACATTCTGATGACGTGAATACGAGGTATACATGACACTTAGCAATGAATATTATATCTTATCACGAAACATATAAATGAGATGCGATACAGCGATTTAAGTAGCATTAGAACTCTATTGCTGCGATACGTAGACATCTGCAAACGCTATTTCCTAGCATGGAAGTGTCGCATTTTCATTCTTTTGTAGTGAATGCGAGGTATACATGACACTTCGCAATGAATATTATATCTTATTATGAAACATAGAAGAGAGATGCGATATCGCGTTTTAAGAAGCATTAGAACTCTGTGGCATCGATGCGGAGACATCAGCAAACGCTATTTCCTAGCATGGAAGTGTCACATTTACATTCTTTTGAAGTGAATACGAGGTATACATGACACATCGCAATGGATATTTTATCTTATCAAAAAACATTGAAATGGGACGCGACATCGCGCTTTAAGAAGCATTAGCACTCTATTGCTACGATACGTAGATATCTGGAGACGCTATTTCCTAGCAAGGAAATGTCGCATTTACATTCTTTTGAAGTGAATACGAGGTATACATAACATTACACAATGAATATTATATCTTATTACGAAACACAGAAATGAAATATGACATTTCTTTTTAAGAAGCATTACACAATTGCTGTGATATGTAGACATCTGCAAACAATATTTCCTAGCAAGGAAGTGTCGTATTTACATTCTTGTGAAGTGAAATCGAGGCATACATGACACTTCGCAATGAATATTATATCTTATCATGAAGCATAGAAATGAGATGCTATATCGCGTTCTGAGAAGCACTACAACTCTATTGCTACGATACGTAGGCATCTGCAAACGCTATTTCCTAGCAAGAAATAGTCGCATTTACATTCTTTTGAAGTGAATACGAGTTATACATGACACTTCGCAATGAATATTATATCTTATCATGAAACATAGAAGTGAGGTGCGATAACGCGTTTTAAGAAGCCTTAGAACTCTATGGCCTCAATGCGGAGACATCTGCAAATGCTATTTCCTAGCAAGGAAGTGTCGCATTTACATTTGTTTGGAGTGAATACGAGGTATACATAACACTTCGCAATGAACATTATATCTTATCGCGAAATATAGAAATGAGATGCGATATCGCGATTTAAGTAGCATTAGAACTCTATTGCTACGATACTTTGACATCTGAATACGCTATTTCCCAGCAAGGAAGTGTCGCACTTACATTCGTTTGGAGTGAATACGAGGTATACATGACACTTCGCAATGATTATTACATCTTATCATGAAACATAGAACTGCGATGCGATTACGGGAATTAAGAAGCATTACAACTCTATTGCTTCGATACGTAGAGATCCGGAAACGCTATTTTCTAGCAAGCAAGTGTGTCATTTACATTCTTTTGAAGTGTGGACCAGGTATACGTAACACTTCGCAGTGAATATTATATCATATCATGAATCATAGGAATGGGATGCGATATCGCGTTTTAAAAACCATGAGAGCTGTATTGCTTCCATACGTAGACACCTGAAAACGCTATTTCATAGCAAGAAATTGTGGCATTTACATTCCTTTGAAGTGAATACGAGGTACAAGTGAAACTTCGCAATGAATATTAAATCTTATCATGAAACATAGAAATGAGATACGATATCGCGATTTAAGAAGCATTAGAACTCTATTGCTTCGATACGGAGACATCTGCTGTCGCTATTTGCTAGTAAGGAAGTGTCGCATTTACAATTATTTGAAGTGAATACGAGGAACACATTACACTTCGCAATGAATATTATATCTTGTCGTGAAACATAGGAATGAAATGCGATATCCCGTTTTAAGAAGTGTCAGGACGCTGTTGCTACGATACGAAGACATCTGCAAACGCCATTTCCTAGCAAGGAAGTGTCGCATTTACATTCATTTGAAGTGAATACGATGTATACACGACACTTCGCAATGAATGTTAGATCTTATCATGAAATATAGAAATGAGATGCGATATCCCGTTTATAGAAGCATTAGAACTCTATTGCTACGATACGTAGGCATCTGCAAACGCTATTTCCTAGCAAGGAATAGTCGCATTTACATTCTCTTGAAGTGAATAAGGAGGTTTACATGACACTTTGCAATGAATATTATATCTTATCACGAGACATATAAATGAGATGCGATATCGCAATTTAAGTAGCATTAGAACTCTATTGCTACGATACGTAGACATCTGCAAACGCTATTTCCTAGCAAGCAACAGTCGCATTTACATTCTTTTGAAGTGAATACGAGGTATACATGATACTTCGTAATGAATATTATATCTTATCATGAATCATAGAAGAGAGATGCGATATCGCGTTGTAAGAAGGCTTAAAACTCTATGGCCTCGATGCGGAGACATCTGCAAACGCTATTTCCTAGCATGGAAGTGTCGCACTTACATTCTTTTGTTGTGAATACGAGGTGTACATGACACTTCGCAATGAATATTATATCTTATCACGAAGCATAGAAATGAGGTGCGATATCGCGTTTTGAGAAGCATTAGTACTCTATTGCTACGATACATAGACATCTCCAAACGCTATTTCCTAGCAAGGAAGATGCGCATTTACATTCTTTTGAAGTGAATACGAGGTATACATGACACTTCGCAATGAACATTATATCTTATCACGAAACATAGAAAAGAGGTGCGATATCGCGATCTAAGAAACATTAGAACTCTACTGCTACGATACGTAGGCATCTGAAAACGCTATTTCCTAGCAAGGGAGATTCGCATTTACATTCTCTTGAAGTGAATACGAGGTATACATGACACTTCGCAATGAACATTGTATCTTATCACGAAGCATAGAAATGAGATGCGATACCGCGATCTAAGAAGCATTAGAGCTCTATGGCCTCGATGCGGAGACATCTGCAAACGCTATTTCCTAGCATGGAAGTGTCGCATTTACATTCTTTTGAAGTGAATACTCGGTATACATGACACTTCGCAATGAATATTATATCATATCATGAAACATAGAATTGAGATGTGATATCTCCTTTTAAGAAGCATTAGAACTCTATTGCCCCGACGCGTAGACATCTGCAGACGCTATTTCCTAGCATGGAAGTGTCGCATTTTCATTCTTTTGTAGTGAATGCGAGGTATACATGACACTTCGCAATGAATATTATATCTTATCATGAAACATAGAAATGAGATGCGATATCGCGATTTAAGTAGCATTAGAACCCTTTTGCTACGATACGTAGACATCTGAATAGGCTATTTCCTAGCAAGGGAGTGTCGCATTTACATTCGTTTGGAGAGAAGACGAGGTATACATGATACTTCGCAATGAATATTATATCTTATCATGAAACATAGAAGAGAGATGCGATATCACGTCTTAAGAAGCATTAGAACTCTATTGCCTCGAAGCGTAGAGATCTGCAGACGCTATTTCCTAGCATGGAAGTGTCGCATTTACATTCTTCTGAAGTGAATACGAGGTGAAAATGACACTTCGCAATGAATATTATATCTTATAACGAAACATTGAAATGAGATGCGATATCGCGATTTAAGTAGCATTAGATCTCTATTGCTACGATACGTAGACATCTGAATACGCCATTTCCTAGCAAGGAAGTGTCGCATTTACATTCGTTTGGAGAGAATACGAGGTATATATGACACATCGCAATGAATATTATATCTTATCATGGAACATAGACCAGAGATGCGATATCGCTATTTAAGAAGTAATAGAACTCCATGGCCTCGATGCGGAGACATGTGCAAACGCTATTTCCCAGCACGGAAGTGTCGCACATACATTCTTTTGAAGTGAATACGAGGTATACATGACACTTTGAAATGAATATTATATCTTATCACGAAACATATAGATGAGATGCGATATCGCGATTTAAGAAGCATTAGAACTCTATTGCTACGATACGTAGACATCTGCAAACGCTATTTCCTAGCAAGCAATAGTCGCATTTACATTCTTTTGACGCGAATACGAGGTATACATGACACTTCGCAATGAATATTATATCTTATCACGAAGCATAGAAATGAGATGCGATATCGAGTTTTGAGATGCATTAGAACCCTATTGCCTCGATGCAGAGATATCTGAAAACGCTATTTCCTAGCATGGAAGTGTCGCATTTACATTCTTTTGAAGTGAATTCGAGGTATACATGACTCTTCGGAATGAATACTATAACTTATCAAGAAACATAGAAATGAGATGCGATATCGCGATCTAAGGCGCATTAGAACCCTATTGCTACGATACTCAAGCATCTGCAAACGCTATTTCCTAGCAAGGAAGTGTCGCATTTACATTCGTTTGGAGTGAATACGAGGTATACATGACACTTCGCAATGAATATTATATCTTATCACCATACATAGAAATGAAATGTGACATCTTGTTTTAAGAAGCATTAGGACACTTTTCCTACGATACGTAGACATCTGCAAACGCTATTTCCCAGCAAGCAATAGTCGCATTTACATTCTTTTGTCGCGAATACGAGGTATGCATGACACTTCGCAATGAATATTATATCTTATCATGAAACATAGAAGAGAGATGCGATATCGCGTTGTAAGAAGGCTTAAAACTCTATGGCCTCGATGCGGAGACATCTGCAAACGCTATTTCCTAGCATGGAAGTGTCGCACTTACATTCCTTTGAAGTGAATACGAAGTATACATGACACTTCGCAATGAATATTACATCTTATCACGAAGCATAGAAATGAGATCCGATAGCGCGTTTTAAGAAGCATTATAACACTATTGCATCGATGCGGAGATATTTGCAAACGCTATTTCCTTGCATGGAAGTGTCGCATTTACATTATTTCGAAGTGAATTCGAGGTATACATGACACTTCGGAATGAATATTATAACTTATCACGAAACATAGAAATGAGATGCGATATCGCGATCTAAGAAGCATTAGAACTCTATTGCTACGATACGTAGGCATCTGCAAACGCTATTTCCTAGCAAGTGAGATTCGCATTTATATTCTCTTGAAGTGAATACGAGGTATACATGACACTTCGCAATGAACATTATATCCTATCACGAAACATAGAAATGAGGTGCGATATCGCGAACTAAGAAGCATTAGAACTCTATTGCTACGATACGTAGGCATCTGCAAACGCTATTTCTTACCAAGGAATAGTCGCATTTACATTCTTTTGAAGTGAATACGAGGTATACATGACACTTCGCAATGAACATTATATCTTATCATGTAACATAGAAGTGAGGTGCGACATCGCGTTTTACGAAGCATTAGAACCCCATAGCCACGATGTGGAGATATCGGCAAACGCTATTTCCTAGCAAGGAATAGTCGCATTTACATTCTCTTGAAGTGAATAAGGAGGTTTACATGACACTTTGCAACGAATATTGTATCTTATCACGAGACATATAAATGAGATGCGATATCGCGATTTAAGTAGCATTAGAACTCTATTGCTACGATACGTAGACATCTACAAACGCTATTTCCTAGCAAGCAACAGTCGCATTTACATTCTTTTGAAGTGAATACGAGGTATACATGATACTTCGTAATGAATATTATATCTTATCATGAAACATAGAAGAGTGATGCGATATCGCGTTTAAAGAAGCATTAGAACTCTATAGCATCGACGCGTAGACATTTGCAGACGCTATTTCCTAGCATGGAAGTGTCGCATTTACATTCTTTTGTAGTGAATACGAGGTGTAAATGACACTTCGGAATGAATATTATACTACTTATCACGAAACATAGAAATGAGATGCGATATCGCGATCTAAGAAGCATTAGAACCCTATTGCTACGATACGTAGGCATCTGCAAACGCTATGCCATAGCAAGGAATAGTCGCATTTTCATTCTTTTGAATTGAATACGAGGTATACATGACACTCCGCAATGAATATTATATCTTATCACAAAACCTACAAATGAGATGCGATATCGCGATTTAAGTAGCATAAGAACTCTATTGCTACGATACGTCATCTGACATCAGACATCTGCAAACGCTATTTCCTAGCAAGCAGTAGTCGCATTTACATTCTTTTGAGGTGAATACGAGGTGTACATGGCACTTCGCAATGAATATTATATCTTATCATGAAACAAAGAAGAGGGATGCGATATCGCGTTTTGAGAAGCATTAGAACTCTATTGCTACGATACGTACACATCTGCAAACGCTATTTCCTAGCAAGCAATTGTCGCATTTACTTTCTTTTGAAGTGAATACGAGGTGCACATGACACTTCGCAATGAATATTATATCTTACCACGAAACATAGAAATGAGATGCGATATCGCGATTTAAGTAGCATTAGAACCCTTTAGCTACGATACGTAGACATCTGAATAGGCTATTTCCTAGCAAGGGAGTGTCGCATTTACATTCGTTTGGAGAGCAGACGAGGTATACATGATACTTCGCAATGAATATTATATCTTATCATGAAACATAGAAGAGAGATGCGATATCGCGTCTTAAGAAGCATTAGAACTCTATTGCCTCGAAGCGTAGAGATCTGCAGACTCTATTTCCTAGCATGGAAGTGTCGCATTTACATTCTTTTGAAGTGAATACGAGGTGAAAATGACACTTCGCAATGAATATTATATCTTATAACGAAACATTGAAATGAGATGCGATATCGCGATTTAAGTAGCATTAGATCTCTATTGCTACGATACGTAACAATCTGAATACGCCATTTCCTAGCAAGGAAGTGTCGCATTTACATTCGTTTGGAGAGAATACGAGGTATATATGACACATCGCAATGAATATTATATCTTATCATGGAACATAGACGAGAGATGCGATATCGCTATTTAAGAAGTAATAGAACTCCATGGCCTCGATGCGGAGACATGTGCAAACGCTATTTCCTAGCACGGAAGTGTCGCACATACATTCTTTTGAAGTGAATACGAGGTATACATGACACTTTGAAATGAATATTATATCTTATCACGAAACATATAGATGAGATGCGATATCGCGATCTGAGAAGCATTAGAACTCTATTGCTACGATACGTAGACATCTGCAAACGCTATTTCCTAGCAAGCAATAGTCGCATTTACATTCTTTTGACGCGAATACGAGGTATACATGACACTTCGCAATGAATATTATATCTTATCACGAAGCATAGAAATGAGATGCGATATCGCGTTTTGAGATGCATTAGAACCCTATTGCCTCGATGCGGAGATATCTGCAAACGCTATTTCCTAGCATGGAAGTGTCGCATTTTCATTCTTTTGAAGTGAATTCGAGGTATACATGACTCTTCGGAATGAATACTATAACTTATCAAGAAACATAGAAATGAGATGCGATATCGCGATCTAAGACGCATTAGAACCCTATTGCTACGATACTCAAGCATCTGCAAACGCTATTTCCTAACAAGGAAGTGTCGCATTTACATTCGTTTGGAGTGAATACGAGGTATACATGACACTTCGCAATGAATATTATATCTTATCACCAAACATAGAAATGAAATGTGACATCTTGTTTTAAGAAGCATTAGGACACCTTTCCTACGATACGTAGACATCTGCAAACGCTATTTCCCAGCAAGCAATAGTCGCATTTACATTCTTTTGTCGCGAATGCGAGGTATGCATGACACTTCGCAATGAATATTATATCTTATCATGAATCATAGAAGAGAGATGCGATATCGCGTTGTAAGAAGGCTTAAAACTCTATGGCCTCGATGCGGAGACATCTGCAAACGCTATTTCCTAGCATGGAAGTGTCGCACTTACATTCTTTTGTTGTGAATACGAGGTGTACATGACACTTCGCAATGAATATTATATCTTATCACGAAGCATAGAAATGAGATGCGATATCGCGTTTTGAGAAGCATTAGTACTCTATTGCTACGATACATAGACATCTCCAAACGCTATTTCCTAGCAAGGAAGATGCGCATTTACATTCTTTTGAAGTGAATACGAGGTATACATGACACTTCGCAATGAACATTATATCTTATCACAAAACATAGAAAAGAGGTGCGATATAGCGATCTAAGAAGCATTAGAACTCTACTGCTACGATAAGTAGGCATCTGAAAACGCTATTTCCTAGCAAGGGAGATTCGCATTTTCATTCTTTTGTAGTGAATGCGAGGTATACATGACACTTCGCAATGAATATTATATCTTATCATGAAACATAGAAGAGAGATGCGATATCGCGATTTAAGTAGCATTAGAACTCTATTGCTACAATACGTAGACATCTGAATACGCTATTTCCTAGCTAGGAATAGTCGCATTTACATTCTTTTGAAGTGAATACGAGGTATACATAACACTTCGCAATGAATATTATATCTTATCATGAAACATAGAACTGCCATGCGATTTCGCGTTTAGGAGGCATTAGAACATCATTGCTTCGATACGTAGACACCTAGAAACGCATTTCTTAGCATGGAATTTTGGCATTTACATTTTTTTGAAGTATAGACGATGTACACATGACACTTCGCAATGAATATTATATATTATCATGGAACATAGAACTGCGATGCGATTTCGCGATTTACGAAGCATTAGAACTCCATTGCATCGATACGTAGACCTCTAGAAACGCATTTCCTAGGAAGGAAGTGTGGCATTTACATTCTTTTGAAGTATAGACAATGTACACATTACACTTCGCAGTGAATATTATGTCTTATCATGAAACATGGAAATGAGATGCGTTATCGCGTTTTAAGGAGCATTAAATCTTTATTGCTTCGATACGTGGACATCTGGAAACGTCTTTTGTAGCAAGGAAGTGTTGCAGTTACATTCTTTTGAAGTGCACACGTGGTATACACAACACTTCGCAATGAATATTATGTCTTATCGTGAAACATGGAAGTGTGATGCGTTATCGCGATTTAAGGAGCATTAAAACTTCATTGCTTCGATACCTAGACATCTGGAAACGCATTCCCTAGCATGGAAGTGTCGCATTTACATTCTTTTGAAGTGAATACGAGGTATACATGACACTTCGCAATAAATATTATGTCTTATCACGAAACATATAAATGAGATGCGACATCGCGATTTTTGTAGCATTAGAACTCCACTGCTACGATACGTAGACATCTGCAAACGCTATTTCCTAGCAAGCAATAGTCGCATTTACATTCTTTTGAAGTGAATACTGGGTATACATGACACTTCGCAATGAATATTATATCTTATCATGAAAGATAGAAGTGAGATGCGATATCGCGTTTTAAGAAGCATTAGAACTCTATGGCATCGATGCGGAGACATCAGCAAACGCTATTTCCTAGCATGGAAGTGTCGCACTTACATTCTTTTGAAGTGAATACGATGTATACATGACACTTCGCAATGAATATTATATATTATCACGAAATATATAAATGAGGTGTCATATCGCGATTGTAGTAGCATTAGAACGCTATTGCTACGATACGTAGACATCTGCAAACGCTATTTCCTAGCAAGCAATAGTCGCATTTACATTCTTTTGAAGTGAATACAAGGTATACATGACCATTCGCAATGAATATTCTTTCTTATCACGAAACATAGAAATGAGATGCGATATCGCGATTTAAGTAGCATTAGAACTCTATTGCTACGATACGTAGACATCTGAATACGCTATTTCCTAGCTAGGAATATTCGCATTTACATTCTTTTGAAGTGAATACGAGGTATACATAACACTTCGCAATGAATATTATATCTTATCATGAAACATAGAACTGCCATGCGATTTCGCGTTTAGGAGGCATTAGAACATCATTGCTTCGATACGTAGACACCTAGAAACGCATTTCTTAGCATGGAATTTTGGCATTTACATTTTTTTGAAGTATAGACGATGTACACATGACACTTCGCAATGAATATTATATATTATCATGGAACATAGAACTGCGAGGCGATTTCGCGATTTACGAAGCATTAGAACTCCATTGCATCGATACGTAGACCTCTAGAAACGCATTTCCTAGGAAGGAAGTGTGGCATTTACATTCTTTTGAAGTATAGACAATGTACACATTACACTTCGCAGTGAATATTATGTCTTATCATGAAACATGGAAATGAGATGCGTTATCGCGTTTTAAGGAGCATCAAATCTTTATTGCTTCGATACGTGGACATCTGGAAACGTCTTTTGTAGCAAGGAAGTGATGCAGTTACATTCTTTTGAAGTGCACACGTGGTATACACAACACTTCGCAATGAATATTATGTCTTATCGTGAAACATGGAAGTGTGATGCGTTATCGCGATTTAAGGAGCATTAAAACTTCATTGCTTCGATACCTAGACATCTGGAAACGCATTCCCTAGCATGGAAGTGTCGCATTTACATTCTTTTGAAGTGAATACGAGGTATACATGGCACTTCGCAATGAATATTATGTCTTATCACGAAACATATAAATGAGATGCGACATCGCGATTTGTGTAGCATTAGAACTCCACTGCTACGATACGTAGACATCTGCAAACGCTATTTCCTAGCAAGCAATAGTCGCATTTACATTCTTTTGAAGTGAATACTGGGTATACATGACACTTCACAATGAATATTATATCTTATCATGAAAGATAGAAGTGAGATGCGATATCGCGTTTTAAGAAGCATTAGAACTCTAATGGCTCGACACGTAGACATCTGCAGACGCTATTTCCTAGCATGGAAGTGTCACATTTACATTCTTTTGAAGTGAATACGAGGTATACATGACACATCGCAATGGATATTTTATCTTATCAAAAAACATTGAAATGGGACGCGACATCGCGCTTTAAGAAGCATTAGCACTCTATTGCTACGATACGTAGATATCTGGAGACGCTATTTCCTAGCAAGGAAATGTCGCATTTACATTCTTTTGAAGTGAATACGAGAGGTATACATAACATTACACAATGAATATTATATCTTATTACGAAACACAGAAATGAAATATGACATTTCTTTTTAAGAAGCATTACCCAATTGCTGTGATATGTAGACATCTGCAAACAATATTTCCTAGCAAGGAAGTGTCGTATTTACATTCTTGTGAAGTGAAATCGAGGCATACATGACACTTCGCAATGAATATTATATCTTATCATGAAGCATAGAAATGAGATGCGATATCGCGTTCTGAGAAGCACTACAACTCTATTGCTACGATACGTAGGCGTCTGCAAACGCTATTTCCTAGCAAGAAATAGTCGCATTTACATTCTTTTGAAGTGAATACGAGTTATACATGACACTTCGCAATGAATATTATATCTTATCATGAAACGTAGAAGTGAGGTGCGATAACGCGTTTTAAGAAGCCTTAGAACTCTATGGCCTCAATGCGGAGACATCTGCAAATGCTATTTCCTAGCAAGGAAGTGTTGCATTTACATTTGTTTGGAGTGAATACGAGGTATACATAACACTTCGCAATGAACATTATATCATATCACGAAATATAGAAATGAGATGCGATATCGCGATTTTAGTAGCATTAGAACTCTATTGCTACGATACTTTGACATCTGAATACGCTATTTCCCAGCAAGGAAGTGTCGCATTTACATTCGTTTGGAGTGAATACGAGGTATACATGACACTTCGCAATGAATATTACATCTTATCATGAAACATAGAACTGCGATGCGATTACGGTAATTAAGAAGCATTACAACTCTATTGCTTCGATACGTAGAAATCCGGAAACGCTATTTTCTAGCAAGCAAGTGTGTCATTTACATTCTTTTGAAGTGTGGACCAGGTATACGTAACACTTCGCAGTGAATATTATATCATATCATGAGTCATAGGAATGGGATGCGATATCGCGTTTTAAAAACCATGAGAGCTGTATTGCTTCCATACGTAGACACCTGAAAACGCTATTTCATAGCAAGAAATTGTGGCATTTACATTCCTTTGAAGTGAATACGAGGTACAAGTGAAACTTCGCAATGAATATTAAATCTTATCATGAAACATAGAAATGAGATGCGATATCGCGATTTAAGAAGCATTAGAACTCTATTGCTTCGATACGGAGACATCTGCTGTCGCTATTTGCTAGTAAGGAAGTGTCGCATTTACAATTATTTGAAGTGAATACGAGGAACACATTACACTTCGCAATGAATATTATATCTTGTCATGAAACATAGGAATGAAATGCGATATCCCGTTTTAAGAAGTGTCAGGACGCTGTTGCTACGATACGAAGACATCTGCAAACGCTATTTCCTAGCAAGGAAGTGTCGCATTTACATTCATTTGAAGTGAATACGATGTCTACATGACATTTCGCAATGAATATTATACCTTATCACGAAACATAGAAATGAAATGCGACATCTCGTTTTAAGAAGCATTAGGACCATTTTGCTGCGATAAGTAGACATCTGCAAACGCTATTTCCTAGGATGGAAACGTCGCATTTACATTCTTTTGAAGTGAATACTGGGTATACATGACACTTCGCAATGAATATTATATCATATCATGAAAGATAGGAGTGAGATGCGATATCGTGTTTTAAGAAGCACAAGATGTCTATTGCTACGATACGAAGACATATGCAAACGCTATTTCCTAGCAAGGAAGTGTCGCATTTACATTCATTTGAAGTGAATACGATGTCTACATGACATTTCGCAATGAATATTATACCTTATCACGAAACATAGAAATGAAATGTGACATCTCGTTTTAAGAAGCATTAGGACCATTTTGCTGCGATAAGTAGACATCTGCAAACGATATTCCCAAGGATGGGAACGTCGCATTAACATTCTTTTGAAGTGAATACGAGGTATACATGACACTTCGCAATGAATATTATATCTTATCACGAAACATATAAATGAGATGCGATATCGCGATTTAAGTAGCATTAGAACTCTATTGCTACGATACGTAGACATTTGCAGACGCTATTTCCTAGCAAGCAATAGTCGCATTTACATTTATATGAAGTGAATACGAGGTATACATAACACTTCGCAATGAATATTATATCTTATCACGAAACATATAAATGAGATGCGATATCCCGATTTAAGTAGCATTAGAACTCTATTGCTACGATACGTAGACACCTGAATGCGCTATTTCCTAGCATGGAAGTGTAGCATTTTCATTCTTTTGTAGTGAATGCGAGGTATACATGACACTTCGCAATGAATGTTATATCTTATCATGAAACATAGAAGTGAAATGCGATATCGCGTTTTAGAAGCATTAGAAGTCTATGGCATCGATGCGGAGACATGTGCAAACGCTATTTCCTAGCATGGAAGTGTCGCAGTTACATTGTTTTGAAGTGAATACGAGGTATACATGACACTTCGCAATGAATATTATATCTTATCACAAAACATATAAATGAAGTGTCATATCGCGATTTAAGTAGCATTAGAACTTTATTGATGCGATACGTAGACATCTGAATACGCTACTTCCTAGCAAGGAATAGTCGCATTTACATTCTTTTGAAGTGAATACGAGGTATACATGACACTTCGCAATGAATATTATATCTTATCACGAAACATAGAAATTAGATGCGATATCGCGATTTAAGTAGCATTAGAACTCTATTGCTACGATACGTAGACATCTGAATACGCTATTTCCTTGCAAGGAAGTGTCGTATTTACATTCGTTTGGAGTGAATACGAGGTATACATGACACTTCGCAATGAATATTATATCTTATCCTCAAGCATAGTAGAGAGATTCGATATCGCGTTTTAAGAAGCATTAGATCCCTATTGCCTCGATGCGCAGCTATCTGCAAACGCTATTTCCTAGCATGGAAGTGTCGCATTTACATTCTTTTGAAGGGAATTCGTGGTATGCATGACATTTCGGAATGAATATTATATCTTATCACGAAACATAGAAATGAGATGCGATATCGCGATCTATGAAGCATTAGAACGCTATTGCTACGATACGTAGGCATCTGCAAACGCTATTTCCTAGCAGGGAAGATTCGCATTTACATTCTTTTGAAGTGAATACGAGGTATACATGACACTTCACAATGAATATTATTACTTATCACGAAACCTATAAATGAGGTGTCATATAGCGGTTTAAGTAGCATTAGAACGCTATTGCTACGATACGTAGACATCTGCAAACGTTATTTCCTAGCAAGCAATAGTCGCATTTACATTCTTTTGAAGTGAATACAAGGTATACATGACACTTCGCAATGAATATTATATCTTATCATGAAGCATAGAAATGAGATGCGATATCGCGTTTTGAGAAGCATTCGAGCTCTATTGCTCCGATACGTAGACATCTGAAAACGCCATTTCCTAGCAAGGAATTGTCGCATTTACATTTGTTTGGAGAGAATACGAGGTATACATTACACTTCGCAATGGATATTATATCTTTTCATGAAACATAGGAGAGAGATGCGATATCGCGTTTCAAGCAGCATTAGAACTCTATGGCCTCGATGCGGAGACATCTTTAAACGCTATTTCCTAGCATGGAAGAGTCGCAGTTACATTCTTTTGAAGTGAATACGAGGTATACATGACACTTCGCTATGAATATTATATCTTATCACGAAGCATAGATATGTGATGCGATATCGCGTTTTGAGAAGCATTAGAACTCCATTGCTACGATACGTAGACATCTGCAAACGCTATTTCCTAGCAAGGAAGATTCGCATTTACATTCTTTTGAAGTGAATACGAGGTATACATGACACTTCACAATGAACATTATATCTTATCATGTAACATATAAGTGCGTTGCGATATCGCGTCTTAAGAAGCATTAGAACCCTATTGCCTCGATGTGGAGATATCTGCAAACGCTATTTCCTAGCAAGCAATAGTCGCATTTACATTCTTTTGAATTGAATTCGAGGTTTACATGACACTTCGGAATGAGTATTATAACTTATCACGAAACATAAAAATGAGATGCGATACCGCGATCTAGGAAGCATTAGAACACTATTGCTACGATACGTAGGCATCTGCAAACGCTATGCCCTAGCAAGGAATAGTCGCATTTACATTCTTTTGAAGTGAATACGATGTATCCACGACACTTCGCAATGTATATTATATCTTATCACGAAACATATAAATGAGGTGTCATATCGCGATTGAAGTAGCATTAGAACGCTATTGCTACGATACGTAGACATCTGCAACCGCTATTTCCTAGCAAGCAATAGTCGCATTTACATTCTTTTGAAGTGAATACAAGGTATACATGACCATTCGCAATGAATATTATATCTTATCATGAAGCATAGAAATGAGATGCGTTATCGCGTTTTGAGAAGCACTAGAACACTACTGCTACGAAACGTAGACATCTGCAAGCGCTATATCCTAGTAAGGAATATTTGCATTTACATTCTTTTGAAGTGAATACGAGGTGTACATGACACTTCGGAATGAATATTATACTACTTATCACGAAACATAGAAATGAGGTGCGATATCGCGATCTAAGAAGCATTAGAACCCTATTGCTACGATACGTAGGCATCTGCAAACGCTATGCCATAGCAAGGAATAGTCGCATTTTCATTCTTTTGAATTGAATACGAGGTATACATGACACTCCGCAATGAATATTATATCTTATCACGAAACCTACAAATGAGATGCGATATCGCGATTTAAGTAGCATTAGAACTCTATTGCTACGATACGTCATCTGACATCAGACATCTGCAAACGCTATTTCCTAGCAAGCAGTAGTCGCATTTACATTCTTTTGAGGTGAATACGAGGTGTACATGGCACTTCGCAATGAATATTATATCTTATCATGAAACAAAGTAGAGGGATGCGATATCGCGTTTTGAGAAGCATTAGAACTCTATTGCTACGATACGTAGACATCTGCAAACGCTATTTCCCAGCAAGCAATAGTCGCATTTACTTTCTTTTGAAGTGAATACGAGGTGCACATGACACTTCGCAATGAATATTATATCTTACCACGAAACATAGAAATGAGATGCGATATCGCGATTTAAGTAGCATTAGAACCCTTTTGCTACGATACGTAGACATCTGAATAGGCTATTTCCTAGCAAGGGAGTGTCGCATTTACATTCGTTTGGAGAGAAGACGAGGTATACATGATACTTCGCAATGAATATTATATCTTATCATGAAACATAGAAGAGAGATGCGATATCGCGTCTTAAGAATCATTAGAACTCTATTGCCTCGAAGCGTAGAGATCTGCAGACGCTATTTCCTAGCATGGAAGTGTCGCATTTACATTCTTTTGAAGTGAATACGAGGTGAAAATGACACTTCGCAATGAATATTATATCCTATAACGAAACATTGAAATGAGATGCGATATCGCGATTTAAGTAGCATTAGATCTCTATTGCTACGATACGTAGACATCTGAATACGCCATTTCCTAGCAAGGAAGTGTCGCATTTACATTCGTTTGGAGAGAATACGAGGTATATATGACACATCGCAATAAATATTATATCTTATCATGGAACATAGACGAGAGATGCGATATCGCTATTTAAGAAGTAATAGAACTCCATGGCCTCGATGCGGAGACATGTGCAAACGCTATTTCCTAGCACGGAAGTGTCGCACATACATTCTTTTGAAGTGAATACGAGGTATACATGACACTTTGAATTGAATATTATATCTTATCACGAAACATATAGATGAGATGCGATATCGCGATCTAAGAAGCATTAGAACTCTATTGCTACGATACGTAGGCATCTGCAAACGCTATTTCCTAGCAAGGGAGCTTCGCATTTATATTCTCTTGAAGTGAATACGAGGTATACATGACACTTCGCAATGAACATTATATCCTATCACGAAACATAGAAGAGAGATGCGATATCGCGTTTAAAGAAGTATTAGAACTCTATAGACTCGACGCGTAGACATTTGCAGACGCTATTTCCTAGCATGGAAGTGTCGCCTTTACATTCTTTTGTAGTGAATACGAGGTGTACATGACACTTCGGAATGAATATTATACTACTTATCACGAAACATAGAAATGAGATGCGATATCGCGATCTGAGAAGCTTTAGAGCTCTATTGCTACGATCCGTAGGCATCTGCAAACGCTATTCCTTAGCAAGGAATAGTCGCATTTACATTCGTTTGAAGCGAATACGAGGTATACATGACACTTCGCAATGAATATTATATCTTATCACCAAACATAAAAATGAAATGTGACATCGCGATTTAGGAAGCATTAGGACTCTTTTGCTACGATACGTAGACATCTGCAAACGCTATTTCCTAGGATGGAATCGTCGCATTTACATTCTTTTGAAGTGAATACTAGGTATACATGACACTTCGCAATGAATATTACATCTTATCATGAAACATAGAACTGCGATGCGATTACGGGAATTAAGAAGCATTACAACTCTATTGCTTCGATACGTAGAGATCCGGAAACGCTATTTTCTAGCAAGCAAGTGTGTCATTTACATTCTTTTGAAGAGTGGACCAGGTATACGTAACACTTCGCAGTGAATATTATATCACATCATGAATCATAGGAATGGGATGCGATATCGCGTTTTAAAAACCATTAGAGCTGTACTGCTTCCATACGTAGACACCTGAAAACGCTATTTCCTAGCAAGGAAGTGTGGCATTTACATTCCTTTGAAGTGAATACGAGGTACAAGTGAAACTTCGCAATGAATATTATATCTTATCATGAAACATAGAAATGAGATGCGATATCGCGATTTAAGAAGCATTAGAACTCTATTGCTTCGATACGGAGACATCTGCTGTCGCTATTTCCTAGTAAGGAAGTGTCGCATTTACAATTATTAGAAGTGAATACGAGGATCACATTACACTTCGCAATGAATATTATATCTTGTCATGAAACATAGGAATGAGATGCGATATCCCGTTTTAAGAAGTGTCAGGACGCTGTTGCTACGATACGAAGGCATATGCAAACGCTATTTCCTAGCAAGGAAGTGTCGCATTTACATTCATTTGAAGTGAATACGATGTCTACATGACACTTCGCAATGAATGTTATATCTTATCATGAAACAGAGAAACGAGATGCGACATCTCGTTTTAAGAAGCATTAGGACCCTTTCGCTGCGATAAGTAGACATCTGCAAACGATATTCCCAAAGATGGGAACGTCGCATTAACATTCTTTTGAAGTGAATACGAGGTATACATGACACTTCGCAATGAATATTATATCTTATCACGAAACATATAACTGAGATGCGATATCGCGATTTAAGTAGCATTAGAACTCTATTGCTACGATACGTAGACATGTGCAAACGCTATTTCCTAGCAAGGAAATGTCGCATTTACATTCGTTTGGAGTGAATACGAGGTATACATGACACTTCGCAATGAATATTATATCTTATCATGAAGCATAGAAATGAGATGCGATATCGCGTTTTGAGAAGCACTACAACTCTATTGCTACGATACGTAGGCATCTGCAAACGCTATTTCCTAGCAAGGAATAGTCGCATTTTCACTCTTTTAAAGTGAATACGAGGTATACATGACACTTCGCAATGAATATTATATCTTATCATGAAACATAGAAGAGAAATGCGATATCACAATTTAAGAAGTATTAGAACTCTATGGCCTCGATGTGGAGACATCTGCAAACGCTATTCCCTAGCATGGAAGTGTCGCACTTACATTCTGATGACGTGAATACGAGGTATACATGACACTTAGCAATGAATATTATATCTTATCACGAAACATATAAATGAGATGCGATACAGCGATTTAAGTAGCATTAGAACTCTATTGCTGCGATACGTAGACATCTGCAAACGCTATGTCCTAGCAAGCAATAGTCGCATTTACATTCTTTTGAAGTGAATACGAGGTATACATGACACATCGCAATGAATATTATATCTTATCATGAAACATAGAAGAGAGATGCGATATCGCTTTGTAAGAAGCATTAAAACTCTATGACCTCAATGCGGAGACATCTGCAAACGCTACTTCCTAGCATGGAAGTGTCGCACTTACATTCCTTTGAAGTGAATACGAGGTATACATGACACTTCGCAATGAATATTATATCTTATCACGAAGCATAGAAATGAGATGCGATATCGCGTTTTGAGAAGCATTAGAACTCTATTGCTACGATACATAGATATCTGCAAGCGCTATTTCCTAGCAAGGAAGATTCGCATTTACATTCTTTTGAAGTGAATACGAAGTATACATGACACTTCGCAATGAACATTATATCTAATCATGAAACATAGAAGTGAGATGCGATATCGCGTTTTACGAAGCATTAGAACTCTATCGCGTCGACGCGTAGACATCTGCAGACGCTATTTCCTAGCATGGATCTGTCGCACTTACATTCTTTTGTTGTGAATACGAGGTGTACATGACACTTCGCAATGAATATTATATCTTATCACGAAGCATAGAAATGAGATGCGATATCGCGATCTAAGAAGCATTAGAGCTCTATGGCCTCGATGCGGAGACATCTGCAAACGCTATTTCCTAGCATGGAAGTGTGGCATTTACATTCTTTTGAAGTATAGACAATGTACACATTACACTTCGCAGTGAATATTATGTCTTATCATGAAACATGGAAATGAGATGCGTTATCGCGTTTTAAGGAGCATTAAATCTTTATTGCTTCGATACGTGGACATCTGGAAACGTCTTTTGTAGCAAGGAAGTGTTGCAGTTACATTCTTTTGAAGTGCACACGTGGTATACACAACACTTCGCAATGAATATTATGTCTTATCGTGAAACATGGAAGTGTGATGCGTTATCGCGATTTAAGGAGCATTAAAACTTCATTGCTTCGATACCTAGACATCTGGAAACGCATTCCCTAGCATGGAAGTGTCGCATTTACATTCTTTTGAAGTGAATACGAGGTATACATGACACTTCGCAATGAATATTATGTCTTATCACGAAACATATAAATGAGATGCGACATCGCGATTTGTGTAGCATTAGAACTCCACTGCTACGATACGTAGACATCTGCAAACGCTATTTCCTAGCAAGCAATAGTCGCATTTACATTCTTTTGAAGCGAATGCTGGGTATACATGACACTTCGCAATGAATATTATATCTTATCATGAAAGATAGAAGTGAGATGCGATATCGCGTTTTAAGAAGCATTAGAACTCTAATGGCTCGACACGTAGACATCTGCAGACGCTATTTCCTAGCATGGAAGTGTCACATTTACATTCTTTTGAAGTGAATACGAGGTATACATGACACATCGCAATGGATATTTTATCTTATCAAAAAACATTGAAATGGGACGCGACATCGCGCTTTAAGAAGCATTAGCACTCTATTGCTACGATACGTAGATATCTGGAGACGCTATTTCCTAGCAAGGAAATGTCGCATTTACATTCTTTTGAAGTGAATACGAGGTATACATAACATTACACAATGAATATTATATCTTATTACGAAACACAGAAATGAAATATGACATTTCTTTTTAAGAAGCATTACACAATTGCTGTGATATGTAGACATCTGCAAACGCCATTTCCTAGCAAGAAATAGTCGCATTTACATTCTTTTGAAGTGAATACGAGTTATACATGACACTTCGCAATGAATATTATATCTTATCATGAATCATAGAAGTGAGGTGCGATAACGCGTTTTAAGAATCCTTAGAACTCTATGGCCTCAATGCGGAGACATCTGCAAATGCTATTTCCTAGCAAGGAAGTGTCGCATTTACATTTGTTTGGAGTGAATACGAGGTATACATAACACTTCGCAATGAACATTATATCATATCACGAAATATAGAAATGAGATGCGATATCGCGATTTAAGTAGCATTAGAACTCTATTGCTACAATACTTTGACATCTGAATACGCTATTTCCCAGCAAGGAAGTGTCGCATTTACATTCGTTTGGAGTGAATACGAGGTATACATGACACTTCGCAATGAATATTACATCTTATCATGAAACATAGAACTGCGATGCGATTACGGGAATTAAGAAGCATTACAACTCTATTGCTTCGATACGTAGAGATCCGGAAACGCTATTTTCTAGCAAGCAAGTGTGTCATTTACATTCTTTTGAAGTGTGGACCAGGTATACGTAAAACTTCGCAGTGAATATTATATCATATCATGAAACATAGGAATGGGATGCGATATCGCGTTTTAAAAACCATGAGAGCTGTATTGCTTCCATACGTAGACACCTGAAAACGCTATATCATAGCAAGAAATTGTGGCATTTACATTCCTTTGAAGTGAATACGAGGTACAAGTGAAACTTCGCAATGAATATTAAATCTTATCATGAAACATAGAAATGAGATGCGATATCGCGATTTAAGAAGCATTAGAACTCTATTGCTTCGATACGGAGACATCTGCTGTCGCTATTTGCTAGTAAGGACGTGTCGCATTTACAATTATTTGAAGTGAATACGAGGAACACATTACACTTCGCAATGAATATTATATCTTGTCATGAAACATAGGAATGAAATGCGATATCCCGTTTTAAGAAGTGTCAGGACGCTGTTGCTACGATACGAAGACATCTGCAAACGCTATTTCCTAGCAAGGAAGTGTCGCATTTACATTCATTTGAAGTGAATACGATGTATACACGACACTTCGCAATGAATGTTAGATCTTATCATGAAATATAGAAATGAGATGCGATATCCCGTTTATAGAAGAATTAGAACTCTATTGCAACGATACGTAGACATCTGCAGCGCTATTTCCTAGCAAGGAAGTGTCGCATTTACATTCTTTTGAAGTGAGTACCAGGTATACATGACACTTCGCAATGAATATTATACCTTATCATGAAAGATAGGAGTGAGATGCGATATCGCGTTTAAGAAGCACAAGATGTCTATTGCTACGATACGAAGACATATGCAAACGCTATTTCCTAGCAAGGAAGTGTCGCATTTACATTCATTTGAAGTGAATACGATGTCTACATGACAGTTCGCAATGAATGTTATATCTTATCATGAAACAGAGAAACGAGATGCGACATCTCGTTCTAAGATGCATTAGATCTCTATTGCCACGATACGTAGAAATCTGCAAACGCTATTTCCTAGCAAGGAAGTGTCGCATTTACATTCTTTTGAAGTGAGTACGAGGTATACATGACACTTCGCATTGAATATTATATCTTATCACGAGGCATAGAAATGAGATGCGATATCGCGATCTAAGAAGCATTAGAGCTCTATTGCTACGATCCGTAGGCATCTGCAAACGCTATTCCTTAGCAAGGAATAGTCGCATTTACATTCGTTTTAAGTGTATACGAGGTATACATGACACTTCGCAATAAATATTATATCTTATCACCAAACATAGAAATGAAATGTGACATCTCGTTTTAAGAAGCATTGGGACTCTTTTGCTACGATACGTAGACATCTGCAAACGCTATTTCCTAGGATGGAAACGTCGCATTTACATTCTTTTGAAGTGAATACTGGGTATACATGACACTTCGCAATGAATATTATATCATATCATGAAAGATAGGAGTGAGATGCGATATCGTGTTTTAAGAAGCACAAGATGTCTATTGCTACGATACGAAGACATATGCAAACGCTATTTCCTAGCAAGGAAGTGTCGCATTTACATTCATTTGAAGTGAATACGATGCCTACATGACATTTCGCAATGAATATTATACCTTATCACGAAACATAGAAATGAAATGCGACATCTCGTTTTAAGAAGCATTAGGACCATTTTGCTGCGATAAGTAGACATCTGCAAACGATATTCCCAAGGACGGGAACGTCGCATTAACATTCTTTTGAAGTGAATACGGGGTATACATGACACTTCGCAATGAATATTATATCTTATCACGAAACATATAAATGAGAAGCGATATCCCGATTTAAGTAGCATTAGAACTCTATTGCTACGATACGTAGACATCTGAATACGCTATTTCCTAGCATGGAAGTGTAGCATTTTCATTCTTTTGTAGTGAATGCGAGGTATACATGACACTTCGCAATGAATGTTATATCTTATCATGAAACATTGAAGTGAAATGCGATATCGCGTTTTAAGAAGCATTAGAAGTCTATGGCATCGATGCGGAGACATTTGCGGAATATTATATCTTATCCTCAAGCATAGTAGAGAGATGCGATATCGCGTTTTAAGAAGCATTAGATCCCTATTGCCTCGATGCGCAGCTATCTGCAAACGCTATTTCCTAGCATGGAAGTGTCGCATTTACATCCTTTTGAAGGGAATTCGTGGTATGCATGACATTTCGGAATGAATATTATATCTTATCACGAAACATAGAAATGAGATGCGATATCGCGATCTATGAAGCATTAGAACTCTATAGCTACGATACGTAGGCATCTGCAAACGCTATTTCCTAGCAGGGAAGATTCGCATTTACATTCTTTTGAAGTGAATACGAGGTATACATGACACTTCTCAAAGAACATTATATCTTATCACGAAACATAGAAGAGAGATGCGATATCGAGTTTTAAGTAGCATTAGAAATCTATTGCTACGATACGTAGACATCTGCAAACGCTATTTCCTAGCAAGCAATAGTCGCATTTACATTCTTTTGAAGTGAATACGGGGTGTATATGACACTTCGCAATGAATATTATATCTTATCACGAAACACAGACATGAGATGCGATTTCGCGATTTAAGTAGCATAAGAAATCTATTGCTACGATACGTAGACATCTGAAAGCGCCATTTCCTAGCAAGGAAGTGTCGCATTTACATTTGTTTGGAGAGAATACGAGGTATACATTACACTTCGTAATGGATATTATATCTTTTCATGAAACATAGAAGAGAGATGCGATATCGCGTTCTAAGAAGCATTAGAACTCTATGGCCTCGATGCGGAGACATCTGCAGACGCTATTTCCTAGCATCGAAGTGTCGCATTTACATTCTTTTGAAGTGAATACGAGGTGTACATGACACTTCGCAATGAATATTATATCTTATCATGAAACATAGGAGAGAGATGCGATATCGCGTTTCAAGCAGCATTAGAACTCTATGGCCTCGATGCGGAGACATCTGCAAACGCTATTTCCTAGCAAGCAATAGTCGCATTTACATTCTTTTGAAGTGAATACGATGTATACATGACACTTCGCAAAGAACATTATATCTCATCATGAAACATAGAAGAGAAATGCGATATCGCGTTTCAAGAAGCATTAGAACTCTATTGCTACGATACGTAGACATGTGCAAACGCTATTTCCTAGCAAGCAATAGTCGCATTTACATTCTTTTGAAGTGAATGCGAGGTATACATGAAACTTCGCAATGAATATTATATCTTATCACGAAACATAGACATGAGATGCGATATCGCTATTTAAGTAGCATTAGAACTCTATTGCTACGATACGTAGACATCTGAATACGCTATTTCCTTGCAAGGAAGTGTCGCATTTACATTCGTTTGGAGTGAATACGAGGTATACATGATACTTCGCAATGAATTTTATATCTTATCCTCGAGCATAGTAGAGAGATGCGATATCGCGTTTTAAGAAGCATTAGATCCCTATTGCCTCGATGCGCAGCTATCTGCAAACGCTATTTCCTAGCATGGAAGTGTCGCATTTACATTCTTTTGAAGGGAATTCGTGGTATGCATGACATTTCGGAATGAATATTATATCTTATCACGAAACGTAGAAATGAGATGCGATATCGCGATCTATGAAGCATTAGAACGCTATTGCTACGATACGTAGGCATCTGCAAACGCTATTTCCTAGCAGGGAAGATTCGCATTTACATTCTTTTGAAGTGAATACGAGGTATACATGACACATCTCAAAGATCATTATATCTTATCACGAAACATAGGAGAGAGATGCGATATCGCGTTTCAAGCAGCATTAGAACTCTATGGCCTCGATGCGGAGACATCTTTAAACGCTATTTCCTAGCATGGAAGAGTCGCAGTTACATTCTTTTGAAGTGAATACGAGGTATACATGACACTTCGCAATGAATATTATATCTTATCACAAAACATATAAATGAAGTGTCATATCGCGATTTAAGTAGCATTAGAACTTTATTGATACGATACGTAGACATCTGAATACGCTATTTCCTAGCAAGGAATAGTCGCATTTACATTCTTTTGAAGTGAATACGAGGTATACATGACACTTCGCAATGAATATTATATCGTATCACGAAGCATAGAAATGAGATGCGATATCGCGATTTAAGTAGCATTAGAACTCTATTGCTACGATACGTAGACATCTGAATACGCTATTTCCTTGCAAGGAAGTGTCGTATTTACATTCGTTTGGAGTGAATACGAGGTATACATGACACTTCGCAATGAATATTATATCTTATCCTCAAGCATAGTAGAGTGATGCGATATCGCGTTTTATGAAGCATTAGATCCCTATTGCCTCGATGCGCAGCTATCTGCAAACGCTATTTCCTAGCATGGAAGTGTCGCATTTACATTCTTTTGAAGGGAATTCGTGGTATGCATGACATTTCGGAATGAATATTATATCTTATCACGAAACATAGAAATGAGATGCGATATCGCGATCTATGAAGCATTAGAACTTTATAGCTACGATACGTAGGCATCTGCAAACGCTATTTCCTAGCAGGGAAGATTCGCATTTACATTCTTTTGAAGTGAATACGAGGTATACATGACACATCTCAAAGATCATTATATCTTATCACGAAACATAGGAGAGAGATGCGATATCGAGTTTTAAGTAGCATTAGAAATCTATTATTACGATACGTAGACATCTGCAAACGCTATTTCCTAGCAAGCAATAGTCGCATTTACATTCTTTTGAAGTGAATACGGGGTGTACATGACACTTCGCAATGAATATTATAACTTATCACGAAACCTATAAATGAGGTGTCATATAGCGGTTTAAGTAGCATTAGAACGCTTTTGCTACGATACGTAGACATCTGCAAACGTTATTTCCTAGCAAGCAATAGTCGCATTTACATTCTTTTGAAGTGAATACAAGGTATACATGACACTTCGCAATGAATATTATATCTTATCATGAAGCATAGAAATGAGATGCGATATCGCGTTTTGAGAAGCATTCGAGCTCTATTGCTCCGATACGTAGACATCTGAAAACGCCATTTCCTAGCAAGGAATTGTCGCATTTACATTTATTTGGAGAGAATACGAGGTATACATTACACTTCGCAATGGATATTATATCTTTTCATGAAACATAGGAGAGAGATGCGATATCGCGTTTCAAGCAGCATTAGAACTCTATGGCCTCGATGCGGAGACATCTTTAAACGCTATTTCCTAGCATGGAAGAGTCGCAGTTACATTCTTTTGAAGTGAATACGAGGTATACATGACACTTCGCTATGAATATTATATCTTATCACGAAGCATAGATATGTGATGCGATATCGCGTTTTGAGAAGCATTAGAACTCCATTGCTACGATACGTAGACATCTGCAAACGCTATTTCCTAGCAAGGAAGATTCGCATTTACATTCTTTTGAAGTGAATACGAGGTATACATGACACTCCGTAATGAATATTATATCTTATCATGCAACATAGGAGAGTGATGGGGTATCGCGTTTTAAGAAGCATTAGAACTCTATGGCCTAGATGCGGAGACATCTGCAAACGCTATTTCCTAGCATGGAAGTGTCGCACTTACATTCTTCTGAAGTGAATACGAGGTATACATGACTCTTCGCAATGAATATTATATCTTATCACGAAACATATAAATGAGATGCGATATCACCATTTAAGTAGCATTAGAACGCTATTGCTACGATACGTAGACATCTGAATACGCTACTTCCTAGCAAGGATGTGTCGCATTTACATTCGTTTGGAGTGGATACGAGGTATACGTGACATTTCGCAATGAATATTATATCTTATCACGAAACATAGAAATGAAATGCGACATCTCGTTTTAAGAAGCATTAGGACTCTTTTGCTACGATACGTAGACATCTGCAATAGATATTCCCAAGGATGGAAACGTCGCATTTACATTCTTTTGAAGTGAATGCGTGGTATACACGACACTTCGCAATGAATATTATATCTTATCACGAAACATATAAATGGGATGCGATATCGGGATTTAAGTAGCATTAGAACTCCATTCCTACAATACGTAGACATCTGCACACGCTATTTCCCAGCAAGCAATAGTCGCATTTACATTCTTTTGAAGTGAATACGAGGTAAACATGACACTTCGTAATGAATATTGTATCTTATCATGAAACATAGAAGAGAGATGCGATATCGCGTTTTAAGAAGCATTAGAACTCTATGGCCTTGATGCGGAGACATCTGCAAACGCTATTTCCTAGCATGGAGGTGTCGCACTTACATTCTTTTGAAGTGAATACGAGGTATACATGACACTTCGGAATGAACATTATATCTTATCATGAAACATAGAAGTGAGATGCGATATCGCGTTTTAAGAAGTATTAGAACCCTAATGCAACGACACGTAGACATCTGCAAACGCTACTTCCCAACAAGGTAGTGTCGCATTTACATTCTTTTGAAGTGAATGCGAGGTGTACATGACACTTCGCAATGAATATTATATCTTATCATGAAACATAGAAATGAGGTGCGATATCGCGATTTAAGTAGCATTAGAACCCTATTGCTACGATACGTAGGCATCTGCAAACGCTATTTCCTAGCAAGCAATAGTCGCATTTACATTCTTTTGAAGTGAATACGAGGTAAACATGACACTTCGTAATGAATATTATATCTTATCATGAAACATAGAAGAGAGATGCGATATCGCGTTTTAAGAAGCATTAGAACCCTATGGCCTTGATGCGGAGACATCTGCAAACGCTATTTCCTAGCATGGAGGTGTCGCACTTACATTCTTTTGAAGTGAATACGAGGTATACATGACACTTCGCAATGAACATTACATCTTATCACGAAACATATAAATGAGATGCGATATCGCGATCTAAAAAGCATTGGAATTCCATTTCTACGAAACGTAGGCATCTGCAGACGTTATTTCCTAGCAAGGAATAGTCGCATTTACATTCTTTTGAAGTGAATACGAGGTATACATGACTCTTCGCAATGAGTATTATATCTTATCATGAAACATAGAAGTGAGAAGTGATATCGCATTTAAGAAGCATTAGAACTCTATTGCCTCGACCCGTAGACATCTGCAGACGTTATTTCGTAGGATGGAAGTGTCGCATTTACATTCTTTTGAAGTGAATACGAGGTGTACGTGACACTTCGCAATGAATATTACATCTTATCACGAAACATAGAATTGAGATGCGATATCGCGAGTTCAGCAGCATTAGAACTCTATTGCTACGATACGTAGACATCTTAATACGCTATTTCCTAGCAAGGAAGTGTCGCATTTACATTCGTTTGGAGTGAATACGAGGTATACGTGACATTTAGCAATGAATATTATATCTTATCACGAAACATAGGAATGAGATGCGAAATCGCGATTTGTGTAGCATTAGAACTCTATTGCAAACACATCTGCAAACGCTATTTCCCAGCAAGGAAGTGTCGCATTTACATTCGTTTGGAGTGAATAGGAGGTATACATGACACTCCGCAATGATTATTATATCGTATCAACAAACATTTATATGAGATGCGATATCGCGATTTAAGTAGCATTAGAACCCTGTTGCTACGATACGTAGGCATCTGCAAACGCT